>NC_136861.1:1214751-1279751 GCF_951799975.1 Gobius niger
TAAAAAAGTGGTGTGTTGTTTACAAGTTTTATTCACGTCTTCAACCACAAATCCCCCTTTTCCCAACTAAATCGGATTCACTTTATTCTGATTCTACTGACCAACTCACGCTCATGTTTGTGAATGTTGTCTCTACTTTTGGACGCCTTTGTGATGAAATAATCCGACCATAGTTCACATGAGCTGAAGAGACGACAGTTTTTGTTTCATGTGAATCGGCCCAAGAATTACAAATCTGCATCAAGACAGTTACTATAGTTACCAGTATGGGGTTTTAAAGTATAGGCTCTTCAGAATGTGGTGATGTCTCATGAACGCAGCCTATTAGTCAAGTTATCCAACACAGGTGATGTTGTTTACGCCCTGTGGATGTTCCTCAGTCGTCCTCACAGTGGGGTCTGAGAGTGCTTGTGCTGTGAGGTCGACTGTGGATGTTCCTCAGTCCACAAACATACGAATAATCTACTGATCAAGGCAGGAACCGTGACTGTGTTGATGGACACTCCAGGATCAATGTTTTTTTTAGGTTTCACTGCTGATTGAACCGTCTCCATGGTTACATATACATTCCATTTCCAAAAACCTACCAGAAACCCTAAAAAAACCTGAAATAAAATTGATCCTGAAGCACAAGAGCCACCGGTTTGCTGGGCTAACCACCCTTTGTAAAAAACATAGGTGCATAGTGCTTCATTAGTTTATTATTGCTGCAAATCCCATGATGCATCACAATCCTCTATACTTTGTCATATACCCGAGGATATTTAGTGCAGAAAAGTCCCGTGATCTTTGCGTCATGTTTTCCCATTGTTTATTCATAGATATCATTGACCTGTAACAAAAAAAAAAGATCTCACGCTGGAGAAAAGAGAACATTCACGTTTTCATTTCACACTCTTGGTATCGGTGAATTATCGGATATCGGCAGATCCTCAAACCCCCAGTATCTACAGTTATTATGGAGACATGGAGCAGTCTGTGATGGTCCCAGCAGAGACAGTGAGGTTCCTCATGTTGGCGAGCAGGTAGATGTTCCTGACTCAGCCTCATGTCGTGCAGGTCCATCAGAGCGTGTCCTTTGGTGATGATCAGTGGTGAATCATCATTCAGTGTGAGAGGGAGGAATCACAGTTTTCTCTCCCGCTTGTGCTCCAAAGTGACCGATGGAGAGGTCAGCGACAGGCTGGACGGTGAGGCACAGGTTCAACAGGACCTACAGGAGCAAAGGCCAGAACCACAGTCAGCTTTACGGAGTTTTGTTTCCGTTTATGAAAGAAACTGCCAGTCCACATGTGGAAGGTACCACATTCACACCAATTCTTGACGTTCTTTTAGTGCAACTTGATTAAATGTGAATGATTTGGATGGCTAAGTAACTATTATCATTTCATTTCAGTCAGGCAGAAATGTTCATGTAGAAATGTTGGAAGAAAAGTCATTTTTATTTTAATGTTTCAGCTACTGACAGGAAGTGACATAGATTAAGGTAAAGGTAAAGTTTCATAGCAGTTTGACTCATTTCCTATTGAAGTAACATGGTCGGCATGGCAACACTATCTATGTCACTTCCTGTCAGTGTCCAATAAGGAAGTGAAACTATGAACGTCACAAACTAAGAAAACTTGTGTCTAAAGTGTCACACACACTTGAACAGATTCCTGACAGGCCATTAGTTTCAATGTTTTCCCACGCCTTATTAAAGTTTGGTATCCACGTGTAGCACGAAAGATGTAATCCAAAATATGGTCATTTCCTTTGTGGGAGACAGCAGTGGCTAAAGACACAGGGGCATGTTCAGTTTTTTAATAGTTTCTAAGGTTGGAGCAGCTCTAATGTTTTGGGAGACACTTGTAGGAGCCACGTGACAACCAACCCCTGACCCACCTGAGACACCAGCCCCACCTGACCCCCACCTGACCCCCACCTGACCCGCTCACCCCTCCTAAGCTCCAGAATAGTTCCATCTGTCTGACGGGTTTGTTGATGAGGATTTCTGAGATGACGAGTGGCGACAGTGGCTCAGATGGTAGAGCGGGTCGTCTCATGTTTGGAAGGTCGGAGGTTCGAATCCCACCTCCTGAAAGTGCACACTGTCGTTGTGTCCTTGGGCAAGACACTTCCCCCACATTGCCCCCAGTGTCTGCACACATTGGTGTCACAGATTCACTTTGGAATATGGGAATTTCCCCATCACTCCTCTGTTTGGAATGCTGACAGATCTGATCAGTGATACATGTCCCGTCCGCCGTCCCAATCAAAGTGCATGACGACAGGAGGGTGAATCAGGGGAGGCCTGCACGGTCTTGTTCCACTTCCTGCTTTGCACAACACAAACATCTGATGTGCTCAAATCCAATCACACAAACAGCCGCGTGTCATGGTAATGGCCTCATCCACACAGCACAGATGTGAACGGGCCAAGTTTAACACAGTCAGACTCGACGTCACTGTTCATGACTTCACATGTGACGTGAACAGAGGCTCAAAACAAATAAGAAACATAGCAAAAAGCAACAAGAATGTGACAAAAATGTGGTGAAAACACGTCAAAAAAGAGATAAAAACGCTTCAAAAATGTGACAAAACAGTTCTGATCACTTTTGTAGGTCTTAGCTTTCAAATGAAGCATTACACTGTTGCTCTCCAGTCAAGAAGCTTTTAGATTTAGATCAAATGTTGCTCAGTTCAGGTGTGGTTAAGGAAGTCAGTCAGTTTTACCCAGGGAGAGCTTTGTGCCCCATCAGTCTCTCGTATTGTAACAAAATCATAATAATAAAAGAGTCTCTGCATCTCCAGACTGAGTGTGAAGTGTTGTAGCGAGGTTGCGTCATAGTCACTTCCACATGTGACCCCGTGTAGGAGCTTGCCTGTGCTGATGGGACGGCTCGCAGACGGAAATGTTCCCTTATTTTCAAATCCAGCCATCCGGGTGTGAAAATCTGAGACACTCCGATACCTGGTTAAAAGTCTTTTACAAGTTGGACCTTCTTCAGGGCATAGACTTAAATTAGTGGCTCAGGTGTGATTGATAAGCCCAGTCTCAGTCACATGATGCAGAGCTTCAAGTTTGAGACAGAAGAGCCACACATAATACAGAGAAAACACAGTTAAGAACATCATGTAGTAAACATCAAGATACAACACTGAATACCACATCATTAAAGATCTACAGCACCCTGGAGTATACAAGGCCCACACCACACTGACAAATGAGTACTTACACCTGTACAACATAAGGGGCAGTACTGCATCAGGTATCGTGCAGTAGAAACAAACAAACTCAATGGACAGAGGAAACATTTATAAAAACACTGAATAATCAACATCTTCATTAAGACCCAGAAATGTTGTTGACTTTGGGCTCTCAGTCCAGCAGGTTTTCCTCTGTGTGAGATTCTGACTGGACAGGTGTGCTCAGTCTGAAGGCAAAGCTAAAGGCACGGAGAACAGTTACAACCTCTTTTTATTAGGTTGGATTCACAAACAAGTTTTCAAAGCATAAATATCAGTCCCGTTGTCATTTTAGACGATTTAAATAAATAAAAAGTGTCTTTTGTTGCTCTCTTGTTACCTTCATGTTGCGCTTGTGTTGATTTTTTTGTTTTTTATTGCGTTTTCATCTCATTTTTGCCACTTTTTGATGCATTTTTTTGTGCGTTTTCGTCTTGATCTTGAAGCTTTTAGATTTGGGTCAAGCCAAACTGGAGAAGAAGTGCTGGGTTCAGGTCTTTAAATGGCCACTGCTGAATCTGTGATCACAATAAGACCTTTCCCTCCGTCTTCCAGTGAGTGGCTCTGCTCAGTTTGGGACGTCCCGCAGTGGTGGAGGAGGAGGCGGAGGAGGCGGGACGGGAGGTGCAGGGGGATTAGAGGAGTTCAATCTAATTTCCATGTGAATGAACGGCCCCCCTCCCCCATGTGTGCTTGTCCCGCTCATGTGCGCCCGTCCCCGGGAGCGAGTCCCAGCCGTGTGGCCAGAACAAGACCCAGGACTTGTAAATACAGGAGGAGGACGTCCCGGTGTCCACATGTCCCCGAGGGCCGCCCGCTGACCCGTCCGCCCGGTGCACCAGAGCAGGTAGGACCGTTCGGGGTTAGGGTCAGGCTCGGCCCCGGCTAACAAAGACCCACTGAGCCAGTTTTGGGGTGCACTGGGGAGAGAGGGGGGAGGACAGCACTCCTAACGGACTTTCCTCTCTGCTTTTGGGGGTAAATGCACTTTTACTTTAGCGCTGTTGGAGCCGAGAACTGGACAGTGAAACGTGGAAGTGTTGAGCTGTCGGCGGGTGAGGTCTGTCCCGCTCAGACGGCGTAGGGGGGGACATGTGCCTGGAGCAACAGTTGGGCTGTGGGGTTCGGACTGCGAGAGGCTACAGGCCAATGAGGGACAACGACACCCTGCAGACCATTGTCAGTCTCTTAACATAGAAACTTTCATCTGGAAACAAAACAAACTCCCTGATCTTCACAAGAACACCTTTAATTATTCACTGACTCAATGTTTCTCCATAGGTTTATTGGGAAATGGTCACTTCAAGAGCCATTTTATCCAAATGCATTTTCCTCACATTGATGCCACAATATCTCCACGTCAGGAGCTCCGACACTTTCAACTTTACAGCCTTGGACGATTTATTGACTTTTGAATTTCAAGGCCAAATTTTGCCAATTTTTCTTTAAAAAAACATCTTATTTTAAAAGTAAACTAGATCCAAAATCCCTCTGAAAAAGTATGTGTAACAAATATGTCACAAAATAAAACCATTCAATCAAACCTGGCTCCGTCCGTTATTTAGATTTAGATATAGGAAATGTTAAAACATTTGTAATACATCTGCATCAAAGGTTTCACGTCGAAGTTTGAAAAGTTTCCCTGTTCACCTTCAATATGGGGATCAATATTTGAACCTTTTCCATGACTGACATCAGTGTGAGGGGGAAATGCATTGCAGACTTTCTGTCAATTCATGTTTTTGTAAATATGGCCAAAATTGGCAATATTTTCAGCGACAAAATCTGAATTTAGTTCAAATGTCTCGTTTTATTTTGTTAGTTTCAGAGATCTAGAGGGCATTCTGTTGCTTTGTTTTTGAAAGAGCTAATCATGAGTTAAAACATCTGTTGAAAAATATAGAACTTAGCTTTTTTTTGTTTTTGTTTCAAATGAAAAAGTCCGACTTGGTATTCGATATTGAAAAATCCCTCTGAAAAACAGACATGTGATGGCACCACTATGAAGCTGCTGTAAAATAATGATCCCGGTTTGGCCTTTGTGGATTTGTGCTGACACAGGACAGTTGTTGTGTCCCGCGGATGGTCCCAGTACTTTCTCCACATTTTAACCAGCAGCTCCACACAGGAGCTACACAACTGCACGTCCTTTCACTTATGACTGTCAAGAAGAGGAAGTCACAGTCAAATCAACTTCCTGACACTCCTGCTCTTGTTGGGAAACATATTTGGATGATCTTTCTGCTGACAGTGGAGTTGAAGTGTTGTGGTCAGTAGTTTGTCGTCATGGAAGCATCAGGGCGAGTGTGGAGTTTCCAGTCACTGCTTTAACTCCACTGAACTGGATGGACTGTGGTGACGTCTGTGAGACAAACAATAGTCCAGAGGTCTTGTCTGATTGGCTGATGCCCTGGACTTTTTCTACTGCTTAATCCCACGTGAACACTGTTCGAAATGTAAACCCGCAGCCCATTATCATCTAATAGAGACTCATGTTTACATATATAAACTGAGGCACATGGAAATGCTTCTCTCCATCCCTCACTCATCACTTTCCTTTCATGCCTGCTGAAATGGAGACGTGTCCTTACACCTACAGTTCAAAGGTTTATTCAGTGTTTTCTTGCATGACTTGGTCTTTCGTTGACTTAGACTGGGATGCGTCTGACGTTTGAGCAGGATAATGAGTTTTGAGGGTCTGGTGCCTGCAGACAGGTGTGACCTATAAGAGCCGACGTGTTGTTTTGTTCATTTATAGCATGCAGGCTGCTTGTTTCTATTCTGAATTAGATATTTTTAACAAAACCAATGTTAAAGAGACGATGTTTTCTATAAATGGTTTTAAATTGGTGTTGTATCATCTGTGTACTTATACATATCTGTGTACATATACTGTATAGTTTGCTGTTCACTGATATAGTTCATGTAAAAGATTTAAATAAGGGCCCTAAGACAGACCCCTGTGGGGTTCCCTTTGAGCAGTGTGACAGGGTCAAACAAGACTGAAGATTTTTGGCTAGTTTTCATTCTTAACATCTTACTTTTAATATAACAGAATAAAAAAAAGACTTATTATAAGGCTTATTTTATTAAGTTTTGACCTGAAGTCTCTAATGTTGTGATTCCTGCGCACATCGATTCACCGTGTGAGATTGATAAACACTGCTAACCAGATCAAGGGCTGCTTTTACAACGTCTAATACTTTGAAGGAGGCAGTGATTATACTCTTCTGATTCCGGATTGTAGAGGATTAAGAATATTATTAGGCTAAAGAAGCATTAGGAGCAGATCATACACCAATGGCTCAAACACCTTCACCAGAACAGACACATTCACACACATTCAATGTGTTGGACATGTCATGACAAATGAAATAAATCTGTCTTCAGAGCTGCAGACCAGGCCATCAGGCCGCTAAGTAGTAGCCTGGCTATCACCAGGGACCACCAATTCCCTTTCTCGTAGGAGAGGTGTGGTTTATGATCGTCCATAGTCATTTATTGTGCTGAATGTCTCTCATATGTGTCTGCTGTTGCCATAACCAATCGCATCATGGTGTCAGAGGACGTATGACGTACCCGCTGTAAACTTTCGAGCTAAACTATTTAGAACACGGCCTGAAGCTTGATCTAAAGATGGCGTTGCGTCTGCTGCTGTCATGTTGGATCTGAAAATAAACCTTTTATTATTTATCTGTAAACAAACTACAAGCTTCCGTATGTGGAATAGTACGTCATCGTCTTGCCGTCCCTCCTCGTTCAGTGATTGAAGGAAGATTTGGGCCATGGTCCCAGGCTGCTGTGCAGTTCCAAACACAGCAGCCTGGGGACTCCCAGGCTAGCTCAGAATATGGGATGTTTGCAAAGCTTGTCATAAATCCAGTTTTAACAGAGGTGTCGCAATAACCTCAAAGACCTGACCAATAATTGTAAAAGTAAAAGTACACATCGGATACATTGCACATGATGTAGTTGTACAGGCAGGCAGCTACGTTGTAACTGACCTACTGACGCGTCGGGCCTGCTCATGTCCAGGAGGAAGTGAGAGGCGCAGTAGTTTTAGTTCCTGGGAACATTTGGGGCGTCCTCTTCTGATCTGTGTCAGAAAGTGTGTACTGTGGAAGTGCTTCGACTCTTTTCACTTCCGTCCCCTGCTCTCAGAGTCCAGCTCAGACCACACTGTGACCTTTGGGACCAGGGCTGGACCAGTTTGGGGAACACATCGTTTCATTATGAGGTGGAACTGGTGACCGTTGACCCGTCCAACGAGACTATGTTTTACTGAAGGAATTTTTACCTTCCAAATGACTGAGAGCACACAAAGGCCCACCATGGCAGTGCATTTGACCCCTTGTGAATCGGGTTTAAGTGTAAGTAAATGTATTCCATTGTTTTGAAATACAATATCAGCTTTGTTTTAGTTGTAAGATGACGCAACTCTCGTTGGTTTGATTTCCTCATATGATGACTCTGGTGATAGAACCAGGATGCAACATGCATATTATCTCACTCCTTTTGACCCTTTTGTAACAGCAGCAGTTCTCATTTGTCGATCGAGACCATTCGATTGTGATTTAGGTTGGATTTGGATTGATCTTCGGCGATATAGTGATGAAAAGGTCCTGTGGACGGGAGAACAAATGGCCCTCACCCCAAATGATTTGAATGGACACAGCCAGCCCCTGTGTCAAGGCTTCAGGCTGGTCACATTCACACATTTGGACCTCTGCAGCTTCTATTCACTGGGAAACGCTTTCTTTCAGTTCACTCACACGGGGAGAAAGTAGAATCCAAGAGGAGAGAAATAGAGGGAAGAGAAGAGAAGAAAAGAGAAGAGAAGAAAAGAGAAGGGAAAAGAAGACAAGAGGAGAGAAGAAAAGAGAAGAGGAGGGAAGTGAAGGGAAGGGAAGAAGAGAAGAGGAGGGAAGAAAAGAGGAGGAGAGAAGAGAAGAGAAGAGAAGAGAAGAGAAGAGAAGAGAAGAGAAGAGAAGAGAAGAGAAGAGAAGAGAAGAGAAGAGAAGAGAAGAGAGAAGACAAGGGAAGAGAAGGGAAGAAGAGAGGAGGAGGGAAGAGAACTAATCTAACATAGGCTGTAGGATTTGCCCCGGTGCTCTGAGGACACATCTTGTGTTACAATCCAGTGTGAAAGAGGCTGGAAGGGAGACATTTAGCAAATTGAGCCAGGACTCAAACCCACGATGCTGAGGACAGACTTGCACATGGCAGCAGCCTCATCCACTTTCAAGCACATATAACATAGAAAACCCGGACGGTCCTGGAGCCGCGTCACTGTCACGTTGTAAATAAAGCTGAATCAAAGTGCCACCTGTGCTGTGTGTGGATTAGCTCCTGGAGTCAACACTGTTCCACCTGATTTAGGCTGACTCCATAATCTGAAAGCCTCACACGTGTTGGACACTTTCACTTCTCCTCCTGCCCTCAGTCTGATCACACACGCCTCTGAACTGACTGACCGTCCTGAACATGAACATTTTATCTGTCAAAGCCGCACCGGCACCACTGGGACAGCTGCCCTTTAAGGCCCAACACCGGCCCAGTCCAAGTCAGAACCGGCCCACTGGGTAACAGTTATTAGTGTAACCTCCTAACGGGCGAGCAGGTGTGTTACTGTCCCATCCACTGTGCTGAAGAGTCAAAGGTTTCAAATATATTTGGTGATTAAAGTACTTAGCCACACCTTTTTCATTTAGCGCCACAAAGTGCCTGTTCCCATAAATCCTCAGCAACAGGAAAACTGGGCAAAAGCCAGATTCATTCAGTGAATCTGGCTTTCATTAGCACAGTAATATTCATTAGCACAGTAATATTCATTAGCACAGTAACATTCACCTGGAGAGGTTCTGTTTAAAGAGATGGGAAGAGCGTCTTCCCACTGATTGGATCAAGCGAACATCGTATCAGCCAATCACAGCCCAGTCTCACCCTTGTGTTTTTCCTCCATCACTGTGATATTAATTAGCATCACAAAAGTGCTTGTTGAAGTTTAGAACCCACTTATTACACACCAGACCTGAAACATGAGGACATTTACAAAGGTAAATAAAGTAGAGACAACAGTAGAAGAAAAAACACGTTAATCAGACACACACACACACACGCACACGCACACACACACACACACACGCACACGCACACGCACACGCACACGCACACGCACGCACGCGCGCGCACGCACACGCACACGCACACGCACACGCACACACACACACACACACACACACACACACACACATGTATAAGGCGCTGTGGCGGCTGATCCTCTTAGTGTCACTGCTCGCACATGCACGTGCACGTGCACGCTCACGCTCACGCTCAGACACGACCTGACACTGAGATCACTGAGATTTAGCCTCCAGCACCTCAGAGCAGTTTCTCCCACACTCCACTGCTGCAAACTGTCACATCTGCAGAGGCACAGGGAGAGGAGCAGGGAAGAGGAGGGAAGAGGAGGGAAGAGCAGGGAAGAGGAGGGAAGAGGAGGGAAGAGGAGGGAAGAGCAGGGAAGAGGAGGGAAGAGGAGGGAAGAGCAGGGAAGAGGAGGGAAGAGGAGGGAAGAGGAGGGAAGAGGAGGGAAGAGGAGGGAAGAGCAGGGAAGAGGAGGGAAGAGCAGGGAAGAGGAGGGAAGAGCAGGGAAGAGGAGGGAAGAGGAGGGAAGAGGAGGGAGAAGAGGAGGGAAGAGGGGAGAAGAGGAGGGAAGAGGAGGGAAGAGGAGGGAAGAGGAGGGGGGAGAGGAGCAGGGAAGAGGAGGGAAGAGGAGGGAAGAGGAGGGAAGAGGAGGGAAGAGGAGGGAAGAGGAGGGGGAAGAGGAGGGAAGAGGAGGGAAGAGGAGGGAAGAGGAGGGAAGAGCAGGGAAGAGGAGGGAAGAGGGGAGAAAGGAGAGAGAAGAGAGAAGAGCAGAGAAGAGCAGGGAGGAGAAGGGAGAGGAGAGGAGGAGGGGAAAAGAAGTGCAGGGAAGAGGAGGGAGAAGAGAGAAAGACTAATCAGAACCAGTACACTTCAGGGAGGTGGCCGTCCTATCCTTACCGCAGTGGTTCCCAACCTGGGGGCCGGTCACACAGATATACATGTACATCAGGCTTCAGCGGTCCAGTGTGTAACAGAGCACATTCAACGTCCAAAACTCTACTTTGTCACGTTAAATCTTTCAAATCGTCATCTCACTCTTTTTTCCTTTTTTTTTTGGCAGAAAGTGCTGGAGACCTGGAGCGGGACGTCCCAATGGAGGACACAGAGGTACTCCCCCCCACAGCCCCTATAACCGCCCCAACCACGAATGGCAGCTCAGAGATGGGACAGGAGGACTCAGGACAGGCCCAGGACCAGCACACAGAGGTCACCCGCTCAAACGGGGCCCCGGAGGATGACAGCACCCAGGGGCACCCGCCGGAGCACCCGCCGGAGCACCTGCCGGAGCACCCACATGAGCACCTGCCGGAGCGCCCCCAGGCTGAGGTGGGTACTAATTATGTGGACTGTATGTTATGCAGCTTATGGAAGATATGGTGCGTCTAAGCTCTGTCGCACAGGAGATCTGTGTCATCATTTGAATCAGAGTCAAATCACACTGAGGTCAATTAAAAGTCGTTAATGAGAGAAAACTGTGACAAAAATAATAAACACTAAATAAAAATACAATATAACATCAACATAAACAGTAATCAGGAGTGCAGATAAAATACTTATTATATGCATGTGCAGCCTCATGAGACTGTTCCAGAGTTTAGCTTTAGCCTCACCGTGTTTAGTCCTGACTCTGGGACCATCAGGAGACCCCTCCCTGAGGTTCTCAGGGGCCGAGATGCTTCATACGGCTCTAACGTGTACTTTGGTGCTGAACCATGAAAAGACTTGTACCAAGCAGAGCTGTTTTAAATACTCTTCTCTGAGGGACAGGAATCCAGTGCAGAGACCGGAGCACTGGACTAATATGGTCGGATGTACTGCAGCTCTTATATACTGAGATCTGTTCTAACCTGAGCTTCGACGAGTTGATCCGTACCTGTCTGGTCTTGGTGCGTGTGGAAGAGCGAGGTCGCTTCTAATGTCACCCCTGTTTGGAGCTGTAGGAATACATTAAGAGAGGCCACATGCTAACAACATCTTTGGTCGTTTTGCGTGACTGAGGGCACGCACAATAACCAGACAGGTACGCATCAACTCGTCGAAGCTGAGGCAAGAACATATCTCAGTGTGTAAAAACACAGCTGGTTAGAGAGTACAGTACCTGCTGGCTTTGACACTCTGATCTCACTGATGTTTTTCAGATGGTGAAAAACTGCTGATGTTTTTGCTTTGATGTGGCTGAATTTCAGTGCTCCGCTTTCCCCTACCACAAAAATATGCACAATAGGGCCCTTTCTGTGGTCAGGTTGAATGTGCTGGTGTGAGTTGTATCTGACATGGGGTGGACGCAGTGCTTCATTTGATCCTCCGTTTCCTTCAGTTGTTCATGGTAAAGGTTGGATATAACGGTGTTTAATGAGAAGCATCTGTTATGTCTGACCAAAAGTGTTCCAGAAACGACTCATTTACAAATGGACTTTTTATTCTACACACTCAAGAGTTTCTGCAGGGCATTACAAAACTTTCAAAGCATCAAATGAATTGTGCCTAAATTAAGGACTTAAATGTCATTTAAAACAGTTCATTTGATTCCAACTGGGATTACATTTAGTTTTGAGTGTATTTTGTTTATTTGGGCAGCCCATCTTCAATGAGACTGACTGAGCCTAAAAAAACAAGAAACAAATATTGATGGTCCAGCACAGACTGTGTAACTTTGAGCAGCTTCTCTGTTCATAAACAAAATGAATGAAACTGACGAAGTTGGAGATACCACTTAATTAATACGCTTGACGTCATCAACAAAAAATCAGTATCATATCGTCCTGGGAGATATCGTGATATATCGGAAAATCGATATATTGTCACCCTCCTACTCAAAGGTGTGCAGCTCTTGTCTCTTGTCCAGGCCTCTGTCTTTGCAGAAAAAGCCAAAGTGAATTCACACCGATGTCTCTCTCTTCCACGGTGTCTGTTGTATCTCAGGTGAACTGCAGGGTGTGCTGCTCTCTAGTGGGCGGGAGTCAAAGTGCAGGACCAAAGAGAGACACTGTAATAAATATTCCCCCCCAAAAAACACATGTTTACTACCCTTTGTGTAGATTTGTTTGTGGGATCAAACCGTTTTGAAATGTCCGCTGGTAAAGGCCTCTCCCTGTCCCCCAGGAGCACCCCCCGGCCCAGGACAGCCTCAGGCAGAACGGGGAGACCCTGGAGAACGGCCTGCACACGGAGCACACGGAGGGGCCACAGAGTCCCCGCTCTCCGGACCCCGGCATGAGTTACCTGAGCGGGGCAGACCTGTTCGGGTACGTGGGCATCGAGGCCGTCCTGGACCAGATGAGGAGGAAGACCATGAAGGCTGGGTTCGAGTTCAACGTCATGGTGGTGGGTGAGTGTCCCGGCGTCTAAAGCTACTCCGCAGAACATCCCAGAGACACCAACACGCCACACAAATCTTTACCCAAATCTAAAAGCTGCTGGGCTGGAGCTTACAGTCTGCAGGCCAGAGCACCGCCTCATTTGAAAGCTAAGACCTACAAAACTGATCTTAATGGATCTTTTCCCTTAGATTGTTGCCGTGTTGTCGTCACTTTTGTCACATTCTTTTTCATCTCATTTTTGTCATTTTTTTCTTGCTCTTTTGTGGCTTTTTTGTCCCGTTTCTGTTGCATTTTCATCCTCGTTGTCGCTCTTTTGGGAAAAGGTCTTAGCTTTCAAATGAGGCCTTACACTGGCCTATAGACTGTGAGGCTTCACTTCAGAAGCTTTTAGATTCAGGTTAAGCCAAAATGGTGAAAATGAACTCGGTTCAGGTGGAGGTTCAAGAGGTTAACAAAATAAAGCATTTGGAAAAGGACCTCATGAATCTCCATGGTTACGAGTCAGGTTTCACATGGAGAGCTTCTTCTCCAGGGCTTTCAGAAAAGGCTTGGTCCATGTAGGAGAATTCAGCTCTAATGCACAGTGGATGTTTCAATGTATGGAACGTGAGGGAAAATATTTAGATGGAGAACATCTGTTTTAACGAAGATTTCTCATTTTATTTCAGTGAAGTTTTAATGAAGCGGTTAATTGTGATTGGATGGATGTCAAACTTTCGGAGATTTGATTGGCTGTTGGCAAAGTTCCAGACGGTCCTGCTTTTGGACTGACACAAAAAGCAGGAGGCTGGCCAGGGAAGTTGTCCCTCAGGGCACTGACCTCGCTCCGCTCCTCTTCACCATCTACATGTTGCACTTCACACACTGTGCTCCGGAGGACACACTTTGGGAGCAGAAATTGGCTCAAGCACATGGCAAATCCTTCAATATTTATCTCAGTGTGTTTGTAAGTTGCAGTGCCTGTTTTTTCTGCGTGGTTCATTAGCATTTGCCACAAATCCCATGAGAATTGCCGGAGTTGCTCGAGTTTCAAACGGAGTAAATGAAATAAAAGTGTATGACAATGTGGATGTGGCCTGTCCCTATAGCAGAGGGAACCTTCCTTTACACATAATGATGTCAAAATGGAAGATAATATTCTGGAAAATTAATTGAACATGCATTATTAAATAGGGCTACGAATTGGCATTAGCGTCTTACCCCACCCCCGTATTATGACAATTTCTTCATCAATTTTTTCATCACTTTTTTAAAATAATTTTTCGGTTTCGCTTTCATCCCATTTTTGTCCATTTTTGTTGCTTTTTTGTTGCTTTTTAATGGTGTTATTGTTGCTTTCCTGGCCCGTTTTCGTCTCCACTTTGAGGCTTTTTTCAAGAAGCTTTTAGATTTGGGTAATGCCAAACCGGTTTGTTGGATACTTTCAGCCCGTTGTACAGCAGTTTGTAGTACTGTCGTTCTTTTATGATTTTGCATTTTTGCCCCAGCTGTATAGAGCTTGTGCGGCGCGTGCCCAAACCGTAACAGGAAGTGCCATGTCTCAAGGAGGAAGTGGTTTGGACTGCTTCCTGTTTGATAAACAACAACACGCTGATAATATCTTCTGCTAAACTCTCTTTATAGATTAGATCAGATGAGAGAGGCGTCGAGAAAAGATCCAAACTGTTTAACAGAGTTTTTATTTGGCTAAAGTCAGCTCATGGACTGTTGAGAAACATTGTGTTAAAGGATCGATTTCATGCTATTTTAGCCGTTCCAAAGTACACTATAGGCATGATATATTGTACCTCTACCACTATGGAGTACTTTTTTTGTGAGAAATATAAGTATTTTCTGGAGGTATTTTTTTCAACCCAGAAGACTCTGCCCATGCATTATTAGCAGTAGTAGAAATATATAGTATATATCGTAGCAATAAGTGAAATTACTCCACAATGCAGTTATAAAGAGTTGGCAAGTGAAACACAGCTTGATAAATGGCTAACAGACAAGCTAAGACACACGATAACACGCACGCTAACACGCAGGCTAACACACACGCTAACACACACGCTAACATGCACGCTAACAGACAAGCTAACACACACGCTAATACACACGCTAACAGACAAGCTAACAGACAAGCTAACACACGCTAGTACACACGCTAATACACATGCTAATACACACGCTAACACACACACTAACACACACACTAACACACAAGCTAACACACACGCTAACACACACGCTAACACGCATGGTAACACACAAGCTAACATACACGCTAACAGACAAGCTAACACACACGCTAACACACACGCTAACATACACGCTAACAGACAAGCTAACACACACGCTAATACACACGCTAATACACACGCTAACAGACAAGCTAACAGACAATCTAACACACGCTAGTACACACGCTAACACACACGCTAATACACATGCTAATACACACGCTAACACACACACTAACACACACACTAACACACAAGCTAACACACACGCTAACACACACGCTAACAGACAAGCTAACACACGCTAATACACACGCTAACACACACGCTAACACACACGCTAACAGACAAGCTAACACACACGCTAACACACACGCTAACACACACACTAGCACACATGCTAACGCACGCTAACACACATGTTTTGATTGATTTGCTGCTCTGGCATATGGGTCATTGTTGTTCTTGCAGGGCATTGCTCTGTTCTCAGACTTAGTCCACTTTGATTCTGGCCGAGGTTCACCGAGCGTCCATCAGTGAAGTGACAAACACATGATATTTGAGAGTCGTGGAATCCCGGAGAGAAATTCCAACTCCTGGCGAGTGGACTTTTCTTTAGGAAGGACAAGCACTTTCGCTGGAGTCTTTTCTACTTTGCTCTTTTCTGCATAGGCTAAGCTGATCATTATTATACTATGTTATACTTCAAGCTAAATATGTTTTATTATTTATGTTGGAAATAGATACATTTTCTTATACAAGTCAAAACTGTGTAATTTAGGCCTTCGGCGTTTTTGAAAGGTTATTGTGGCTAATACGCCTATAGCCTGCATCATCCTATTAACGTCCCAGAAACAGCTATTTATGACTCATTATTATAAGACATTGGGGTTTAGTGCTGATGTAACAAAATACTATGTAGGGCTGCTGAGGACTAGGGGGGCCTCAGAGCTGACAGGGTTGAGAACCACTGCATTAACCCAAACATGAAATATAGTATTCAAACAGATTTGAAATGTTAAACGTCTGATGCTAAATATTGATTGATTGATTGATTGATTGATTGATTGATTTTTTATTTGCACATACAACATTTAAAATACACGTTTACAAATCTATAAAAGAAGATAAAAAATACTGCAATGTGAAGTAACTTCACTTATTGCTGCGATATTTATATTTCTACTACTGCTAATATTGCATGAACAGAGTCTTCTGGGTTGAAAAAAGGAGTAAGTAAGTACAAGCGTACGACGAAAGAGTGTTCTGGTGTCCTGAGCCGCGCCATTGTGGGTCACCCTGACCTGCAGGAGGATGGGGAACTGTGGCACCTGGAGGAACCCAGCTGGCTGCCCTCAGTCTCCTCTGATCCTCTGAAAGGGAGGCTCCTAAACGTCAGTAGTTTGAACTAACCCCCCCTCTTGTGCTGTGTGTAGGTCAGAGCGGTTTGGGAAAGTCCACACTGGTCAACACACTGTTCAAGTCCAGAGTGAGCCGAAAGTCCTGCTCTGGTGTGCACCAAGAGAAGATCCCCAAGACGGTCCGCATCCACCAAGTCAGCCACAGTGAGTAGAACATCATCACTATTACTGCACCATCAGCCACAGTGAGGAGAACATCATCACTATTACTGCACCATCAGACACAGTGAGGAGAACATCATCACTATTACTGCACTATCAGACACAGTGAGGAGAACATCATCACTATTACTGCACCATCAGCCACAGTGAGGAGAACATCATCACTATTACTGCACCATCAGACACAGTGAGGAGAACATCATCACTATTACTGCACCATCAGCCACAGTGAGGAGAACATCATCACTATTACTGCACCATCAGACACAGTGAGGAGAACATCATCACTATTACTGCACCATCAGCCACAGTGAGGAGAACATCATCACTATTACTGCACCATCAGACACAGTGAGGAGAACATCATCACTATTACTGCACCATCAGCCACAGTGAGGAGAACATCATCACTATTACTGCACCATCAGACACAGTGAGGAGAACATCATCACTATTACTGCACCATCAGACACAGTGAGGAGAACATCATCACTATTACTGCACCATCAGCCACAGTGAGGAGAACATCATCACTATTACTGCACCATCAGACACAGTGAGGAGAACATCATCACTATTACTGCACCATCAGCCACAGTGAGGAGAACATCATCACTATTACTGCACCATCAGACACAGTGAGGAGAACATCATCACTATTACTGCACCATTAGACACAGTGAGGAGAACATCATCACTATTACTGCACCATCAGCCACAGTGAGGAGAACATCATCACTATTACTGCACCATCAGCCACAGTGAGGAGAACATCATCACTATTACTGCACCATCAGACACAGTGAGGAGAACATCATCACTATTACTGCACCATCAGACACAGTGAGGAGAACATCATCACTATTACTGCACCATCAGCCACAGTGAGGAGAACATCATCACTATTACTGCACCATCAGACACAGTGAGTAGAACATCATCACTATTACTGCACCATCAGACACAGTGAGGAGAACATCATCACTATTACTGCACCATCAGACACAGTGAGGAGAACATCATCACTATTACTGCACCATCAGACACAGTGAGGAGAACATCATCACTATTAATGCACCATCAGCCACAGTGAGGAGAACATCATCACTATTAATGCACCATCAGACACAGTGAGGAGAACATCATCACTATTACTGCACCATCAGCCACAGTGAGGAGAACATCATCACTATTACTGCACCAGCCACAGTGAGGAGAACATCATCACTATTACTGCACCATCAGACACAGTGAGGAGAACATCATCACTATTACTGCACCATCAGACACAGTGAGGAGAACATCATCACTATTACTGCACCATCAGCCACAGTGAGGAGAACATCATCACTATTACTGCACCATCAGACACAGTGAGGAGAACATCATCACTATTACTGCACCATCAGACACAGTGAGGAGAACATCATCACTATTACTGCACCATCAGACACAGTGAGGAGAACATCATCACTATTACTGCACCATCAGACACAGTGAGGAGAACATCATCACTATTACTGCACCATCAGACTCAGTGAGGAGAACATCATCACTATTACTGCACCATCAGCCACAGTGAGGAGAACATCATCACTATTACTGCACCATCCAAGTCAGACACAGTGAGGAGAACATCATCACTATTACTGCACCATCAGCCACAGTGAGGAGAACATCATCACTATTACTGCACCATCAGCCACAGTGAGGAGAACATCATCACTATTACTGCACCATCAGACACAGTGAGTATTTGTCCTCCAGGCTCAGCTCTCTGTGGTTCATCCATTTCCTTCTGCTTGAGATGTTTCTGTTTGACATCTCTGTAGAAAGTTCTTCACTTTTCCTCACCTCGCAGCTTTTTTGAAGTGGATTGAGGCCATATTTAGACTTTCAGACTAAACCTGAGCGAGGCCTATGAACCTGTGCAGAGCGTTCGATGACAGAGTTTATGAAACTGTCACTGAGCGCTCACACATGCGCGCACTCTCGTGCACACCCCCACACACACTCCCCCACACTCTCCGCCTGAAGAAGTGTCTTAAAAAGGCAAAGAATGTGTTTTACTGCCGGGCCCGGTCATCCTAACGCTGTGCTTCAGACTGTGCACAGATGTTCAGAGGACAGTGTGTGGGACAGTGTGGAGACATGTCCCAGCCCTGATGGGGAGGGACAGGGTCTTCCACATGGGTGCCATGGACTCACCTGTATGAAGTCAGACTCCCATAGTGTCTCATTCACTCCAACACAGTGTTTGTTAGTGCTTTGTCGGTGAGCTCATGAGAAAAGAAAACAGCGCTTGTAATGATTCTGTTTTTGTTTAAAGGCACACTGCGTAATATTTTGGACTATACCGTTGCCATCAACACAAAGCATGCTCTCAGTGACCAGCTTGACACAGAAAATCCTATTTTTGCAGTGAATAATCAAAGAATGGATCTGGATTAGGGCCAAACCTGTTTAAGGCGAGACACTGCAGGTGAATAGAGAAAAAATGTATATTTACAGATATCAATTTGAAACTTTTGCTGTCGATCACTGGCATAAATGTGAGAAAAAAATACATTGCAAGTTTTCTGTTATTTTATCTTTTCATATCAGAACAAGGTGTTTTATGCCTAAAAATGCCCCAAATTTCCTGTCTTTTCGGCGACGAAATCTGAATAATGGACAGAGCTGCATTCAAATGTGTGGTTTCATTTTATTGATAAATGAGTTACCAAGACTTTCTCAGAGGGGATTTGGGATTTCTTCTTTAGTTTTAAAATAAGCTGTTTTTTAGTGGGAAAAATCCCTCTGAAAAAATCTTCCAAATATTGTTCAGTCCGAGGCTGGAAAATGTGAAGTTTTTAGGTCCGACTGACGTGGACATAGTGTCGCCACAATGACAGAAAAATGTGTTTGGAGAAAAAGACCCTTGAAATTGTGTTCTCCCATACAAGTCTATGGGGGATCATTGATTCAGCGCAATATTTAAACATGTTATTGTGAAGATTAGGCATATTTTCTGTTTCCGAGTGAAAGCTTGTATGTTCAGAGACCAATTTGGCCCAAAACCTGAAAACTGAAAAAAATTCGTTTTGCCTGTAGTGTCTCCCCTTAACTCTCAATTCTACTGACTTCAGTCGACATCTCCATGGAAACGAGTTGGAGACGTTAAGCTATAGTCATGTTTTAGCAGAGGCGAACCGCTCAGCACAAAAGCACATGTTTGTTTGAGGTATTTTTCAATGGTGAAAATATCCATCAGAAAAGAAATGCTTGTATTTCCGTTTTGTTTATTGGGTGAAATCTTACGCGGTGTAGCTTTAACGATGGCACAATGGCTCTCACAGCAGGTCCAGGTGAGGCCTTTCTGTGTGGAGTTCGCATGTTCGCATGTGTAGGTTTCCTCAGGGTGCTCTGGTGTCCCCTTCTCGTAAAAACATGTACAATAGGTTAGTCCCCCAGCCAGGTGATTCTGACAATAGGCTACATGCACATACGGGTCACGTGACTCCCGAGCGGATCCTCAGGAGGCGCTGCTCTTCCTGTCTCCTGAGTAGCATCAGCTCATGACACGGTTTTGGAGTGAATCGGACACTCTGAGGGGCTAACTTCACACAGGACATGAGCACACATCATTACAGAGATGTCCAGGAGAACACTGAGACGTCCTCCTCACAGGGCACTGGGACGTCCTCCTCACAGGGCACTGGGACGTCCTCCTCACAGGGCACTGGGACGTCCTCCTCACAGGGCACTGGGACAGACCCGTCACTTCTCTGAACATATCCAGACCAGAGCAGCAGATTCCTGAGTGTTGACTCAGCCCGTGGCCCCGAGTGTGAGGCCCCTACAGTCTGAGGGCCCTCTGTAAAGTGAACACTGTTATTATGTAAGAGTAACTGCTTTGTAAAGACTGTTCAGGTCTTACAAGGGTTTATTAGACAGTACAGTGACTGGAAACCATTAGGGAGGGAAAACTTTATACTACTCAGCTACTGCTACTACTACTACTACTACTGCTACTACTGCTTCATCTGTAACTGCTACTACTACTGGTGTTGCTCGTATCCTTTGACAGTTTGTTCTGTGTTGTGCAGTGATTGAGGAGAAGGGGGTGAAGATGAAGCTGACGGTGGTGGACACTCCAGGCTTTGGAGATCACATCAACAACAACAACTGGTGAGAGCCTGAGCACCCACACTGAGCACCCACACTGAGCACCCACACTGAGCACCCACACCGAGCGCCCACACCGAGCGCCCACACCGAGCGCCCACACCGAGCACCCACACCGAGCACCCACACCGAGCACCCACACTGAGCACCCACACTGAGCACCCACACTGAGCACAGCGACTCTGCTGTCACAGCCTCAGAAACCCCCCAGGCAGTGCAGAGCTGCTGCCATTGTGTTGCTTTCTGTGTGTTGTGTGTAACTTTCATCTTGAGAATGGTACTTGTGTCCCAAAGCGGACGTCCTCATGTGCATGAACCTGATGTGGATCTTTCACTGAGGGTTTGCCCACAGATTCCTCCCAGGGTCAGGAAGGAGGAGCCCGTTCATTTAAAGCAGACATATCATGTAAAGGTGACATTTTAAGGCAGTGTGGCTCTGCAGGGGCTTCTCTGGTGCTGTTTCCGCTGATGTCCAGACCCTGTCCTGCTGCTCTTCAGTGCAAACACCACGAGTGGAGACATGGGGGGGTCACAGGGACTGTTTCTGTCAACTATAACTATAACCTGAGCATCATGTCTCATTCACACAGGTTTGACTGATCCTGGCCGATTTTCAAGAACAATATATATTAACAATATATGTTATAACGTATTCTGTTTGTCCAATCAGAGTACTGTATTCTGAATACTTGGAATACTTTATAAACTAATTCACCACAAATTAGGGACACAAAAGGATTTGGGCAAATGCACACACATGTGCATTGCCTACATCTTGATCTCATTTAGGAGGAACAGTCGTTTCTCAATAATATTTTGCAATAGGAGGCTAACATGTAATGATTACTGGGATGTATTCCTTTTATTTTAGGAAAGGGACAGTGTTTTAAATACTCTAAAATGTAAGAGTAACTGTACCAGAATACAGTTAGTTAGAATGAGTGTTCTAAATGCATGTATTCTGTTGCCACCCAACACTGGGGCTGGGAAACCACTGGCCACGATTATACAACTAAAGACAAGTCGTAAAAGCATGTCCATCATGTACTATCAGAGAAGAATTTTATATATATAGACTAATATTCTAAAACCACAGAGAGTCCTCATGACTTTTTCTTCCAGAAGAACACTTTCAGTTGAAAACAAATGTTGTGACTTGAAAGGAAAGTCAAACGTTCATGTTATTTCTCCCAGTCATCCCTAAGACCCATGCCTTCATTGTAACTTTCACTTTATACTTCAGGGCAAGTATCTCGCATGGTTTTGTCTTTAAACCCAAATCATGGGGATTTCTGACTGGACAACGATCAGCTGATGTGCTTTGGAATCGAAACAGACAACTTAAATGTGATTCAAAGGTTTTTGTAACTGTGACAGTAGATTTGTAACATTGAACCATGTTCTTCATGTGTGTGGGCACAAATGGGAAATGTTTATGAAAGGATTAACACATAAACTTCTGCCATTAATGTTACAATGAACAAATATAAACAGCAAGACATCAGCCCTTTTTGAGCTGAGAAAGTGGACGTTCTCATCAGTGTGTGAAAGATGTTTTATTCCCGTGTCCCTCTGAATGTGTCACTGTGTGGTGTTTACGTGTCCGCTCTGCTCGTGTTGCAGTTGGGAGCCCATCGTGTCCTATGTGAACGAGCAGTACGAGCGCTACCTCAGGGAGGAGCTCAACGTCACGCGGAAACCACGCATTCCCGACACCAGGGTGCACTGCTGCGTCTACTTCCTCCCCCCCACAGGACACAGGTCTGACCCCCACACATCACTGTATCACCTGACCCCCCAGGACTCAGGTCTGACCCCCCAGGACACAGGTCTGACCCCCCCACATCACTGTATCACCTGACCCCTCACATCACTGTATCACCTGACCCCCAGGACACAGGTCTGACCCCCCTCACATCACTGTATCACCTGACCCCCCAGGACACAGGTCTGACCCCCCTCACATCACTGTATCACCTGACCCCCCAGGACACAGGTCTGACCCCCCTCACATCACTGTATCACCTGACCCCCCAGGCCACAGGTCTGACCCCCTCACATCACTGTATCACTTGACCCCCCAGGACACAGGTCTGACCCCCCAGGCCACAGGTCTGACTCCCTCACATCACTGTATCACCTGACCCCCCAGGACACAGGTCTGACCCCCCAGGACACAGGTCTGACCCCCTCACATCACTGTATCACCTGACCCCCCACAGGACACAGGTCTGACCCCCTCACATCACTGTATCACCTGACCCCCCAGGACACAGGTCTGACCCCCTCACATCACTTTTATCACTTGACCCCCCAGGACACAGGTCTGACCCCCTCACATCACTGTATCACCTGACCCCCCACAGGACACAGGTCTGACCCCCTCACATCACTGTATCACCTGACCCCCCAGGACACAGGTCTGACCCCCTCACATCACTTTTATCACTTGACCCCCCAGGACACAGGTCTGACCCCCCAGGCCACAGGTCTGACCCCCTCACATCACTGTATCACCTGACCCCAGGACACAGGTCTGACCCCCTCACATCACTGTATCATCTGACCCCCAGGACACAGGTTTGACCCCCTCAACACATCACTGTATCACCTGACCCCCAGGACACAGGTCTGACCCCCTCACATCACTGTATCATCTGACCCCCACAGGACACAGGTCTGACCCCCTCACATCATTGTATCATCTGACCCCCCAGGACACAGGTTTGACCCCCTCAACACATCACTGTATCACCTGACCCCCAGGACACAGGTCTGACCCCCTCACATCACTGTATCATCTGACCCCCACAGGACACAGGTCTGACCCCCTCACATCACTGTATCACCTGACCCCCTCACATCACCTGACCCCCCAGGACACAGGTCTGACCCCCTCACATCACTGTATCACCTGACCCCCAGGACACAGGTCTGACCCCCTCACATCACTGTATCACATGACCCCCCAGGACACAGGTCTGACCCCCCAGGCCACAGGTCTGACCCCCCAGGACACAGGTCTGACCCCCTCACATCACTGTATCACCTGAGCCAGGCTGTTACCTCCCTCCTGATGGTGTCCTGCTGCTGTTGTAGGTTACGCTCCATAGACGTGGAGTTCATGAAACACTTGGGCAGCATCGTTAGCATCGTGCCGGTCATCGCTAAAGCAGACACGCTGACCCTGGACGAGAGGCTGGACTTCAAACACCGGGTGGGTCCTCTTTACCCGTTCTGTCAATCCCCTGCAGCCGTGTGTGAGAACGCTAACATGTCTGCCCCGGGACAGATCCGGCAGGACCTAGCGGCTAACGGCATCCAGGTGTACCCTCAGAAACGGTACGACGAGGACCCAGAGGAGCGCCTCCTCAACTCCAGCATCCGGGTGAGGAAACCCAAAGCAGGTCGAACTTACTGAGTGAGGCCTTTAGAATCATTCTTCAGAAAAAGACGATCATTGTACCAGAGATTTCTTTCATCCAACTGGCTAACTCTGTGAGCTAGGCTTATTCTGCAAAGTCTGGCTCATGTGTTAGCATTTGAGTTTTATAAAGCTGGCTTAGTTACTTCGTTGGATATTTAGCCAGAGAACCTATCACACACAGAGTCAAACCATGATTTATTGATAAGCTAAATAATCATTTCATATTTTAAGGTGCATTGTGGAACTTTTTATGCAATAAGGAAAATGTACAGTGGGAACCAGATGTTTACATACACTTTATGGAAAGGCACATCTTTTTTCCTCATTTTTTTTTTTTTTAATGTTTTTGTTCCTTTTTCCAAAGTCAGAGGTTTACATACACTAAGATTACTATACCTTGAAGCAATTTGGGAAAGATGACGATGTCATGACCTTGGAAGCACAAGTCTGGTTCATCCTTGGTGTCATTTCTAGACACTTGAAGGTTCAGGTTCATTGGTTAAAACAATGATGTAAATGTCCAATCATCATACAGATCAGAAAGAAGATCTGTGTCAGAGATGAACGTGCTGTGTCTGAAATGTGAAGATCAACCCAAGAACAAAAGACCTGGTGAAGATGCTGAACCTGTAAGAGTTTGTCATTATCCAGAGTGAAACAAGTCCTGCACCGACATAAGCTGAGAGGGAACTCTACAGGAAGAAGCTCTGACTCCAAAAGAAACATGAAAAAGACAGTTTGGAGTTTGAACTACATTTTTGGAGAGATATCAAGTGGTCTGATGGAGAACTTTTTTTTTTTTTAATCATCGTCACGTTTATAGGAAAAGCCTGAGAACACCATCCCAAATTTGAAATATGGGGGGCAGCATCATGCTGTGGGGTTGTTTTGCTGTGGGAGGGACTGGTGCACTTCACTAATAGATAACTTCAAGACATCAGCAGGAAGGTAAAGCTTGGGCACAGATGGGTCCAAATGGACAATGACCCAAAGCAAACTGACAAACTGGCTACAAAGTGACTTAAGGACAAAACAAAATAGTTTTGAAGTGGTCATCAAAACACAATCCAGCAGAGCTGTAAAGGCATAGGCACACAAGGTGGTCTACAAATGTGTCTCAGTTACACCAGTTCTGTTTGGACGAATGGACCAAAACTCATCCAACTATTGTGAGAAGTTTGTGGAAGGAAATCCTAAACAATTGGACCAAAATATACAGTTTAAAGGCAATTCTACCAAACATTAATGAAATGTATGTAAACTTTTGGTTTTGTAAAAGGTAACATAAAACCGTGTAGAAAATTCGCTCTCTCGCACCGGTGGGGCAGATAGTAGAGCGCCTGTCGTTGTGTCCTTGGGCAAGACACTTCATCCACCTTGCCTCCATGAATGGGTGACTGGTTCAGTTCGAATCAAATAACATATGCACAATGCGACCTCTGCTGGGCACAAGCTGCAATTGCACAATCCCCCAGGTAACCACCAGCCATCACTCTTTTCAACTAAACACACATTTGCTTTTGTTTTCTGCATGCATTATGTGACATATAGGTATTTTTCATAAAAGTTCTTTAATGCACCTTTATCCTCTTAACCCCCATCTGAACTGAGCAAAATCAATGCCTTGTCACACTCCTCTTTCACTTAGCTTTTCTTGAGCCAGATGTGTGTGTGTGTGCAGGAGTGCATCCCCTTCGCTGTGGTGGGCACTGACAGAGAGCACCAGGTCAACGGGCACAAGGTCCTGGGACGCAAGACCAAGTGGGGCATTATCGAAGGTACGCTCACTCACTGGACTGTCCTAGGTGTCTGCAGTGCAGGGGTTTCCAGAGATTTGGAAATATCATTTAAACTGGGTTATGTCATTTACAGTTGGGGGAGGGCAGCCTGAAAGGTTTTGCCAAAGCCAGTAAACCTTTTCTGACATGTCCCTGTGTGTTTCCACAGTCGAAAACATCGCTCACTGTGAGTTCTCCCACCTCCGAGATCTGCTCATCAGGTCAGTGCCACGGCTCAGTACTAAAGCTCGTTCCTCTGTCTGTGGGACAGGTCTCTGTACACTCCCTGTACCCGCTGACTGAGGCTCGTTCCTCTGTGTCTGCGGGACAGGTCTCTGTGCACTCCCTGTACCCGCTGACTAAAGCTCGCTCCTCTGTGTCTGCGGGACAGGTCTCTGTGCACTCCCTGTACCCGCTGACTAAAGCTCGCTCCTCTGTGTCTTTGCGGGACAGGTCTCTGTACACTCCCTGTACCCGCTGACTAAGGCTCGCTCCTCTGTGTCTGCGGGACAGGTCTCTGTGCACTCCCTGTACCCGCTGACTAAGGCTCGTTCCTCTGTGTGTTTGCGGGACAGGTCTCTGTACACTCCTTGTCTCCGCTGACTAAAGCTCGTTCCTCTGTGTGTTTGCGGGACAGGTCTCTGTACACTCCCTGTACCCGCTGACTAAGCTTGTTCCTCTGTGTCTGCGGGACAGGTCTCTGTACACTCCCTGTACCCGCTGACTAAGGCTCGTTCCTCTGTGTCTGCGGGACAGGTCTCTGTACACTCCCTGTACCCGCTGACTAAGGCTCGTTCCTCTGTGTCTGTGGGACAGGTCTCTGTACACTCCCTGTACCCGCTGACTAAAGCTCGCTCCTCTGTGTCTGCGGGACAGGTCTCTGTACACTCCCTGTACCCGCTGACTAAGGCTCGTTCCTCTGTGTCTGCGGGACAGGTCTCTGTACACTCCCTGTACCCGCTGACTAAGGCTCGTTCCTCTGTGTCTGCGGGACAGGTCTCTGTACACTCCCTGTACCCGCTGACTAAGGCTCGTTCCTCTGTGTCTGCGGGACAGGTCTCTGTACACTCCCTGTACCCGCTGACTAAAGCTCGTTCCTCTGTGTCTGCGGGACAGGTCTCTGTACACTCCCTGTACCCGCTGACTAAGCTTGTTCCTCTGTGTCTGCGGGACAGGTCTCTGTACACTCCCTGTACCCGCTGACTAAGGCTCGTTCCTCTGTGTCTGTGGGACAGGTCTCTGTACACTCCCTGTACCCGCTGACTAAAGCTCGCTCCTCTGTGTCTGCGGGACAGGTCTCTGTACACTCCCTGTACCCGCTGACTAAAGCTCGCTCCTCTGTGTCTGCGGGACAGGTCTCTGTACACTCCCTGTACCCGCTGACTGAGGCTCGTTCCTCTGTGTCTTTGCGGGACAGGTCTCTGTACACTCCCTGTACCCGCTGACTAAGGCTCGCTCCTCTGTGTCTGTGGGACAGGTCTCTGTACACTCCCTGTACCCGCTGACTAAAGTTCGTTCCTCTGTGTCTTTGCGGGACAGGTCTCTGTACACTCCCTGTACCCGCTGACTAAAGCTCGTTCCTCTGTGTCTTTGCGGGACAGGTCTCTGTACACTCCCTGTACCCGCTGACTAAAGTTCGTTCCTCTGTGTCTTTGCGGGACAGGTCTCTGTACACTCCCTGTACCCGCTGACTGAGGCTCGTTCCTCTGTGTCTTTGCGGGACAGGTCTCTGTACACTCCCTGTACCCGCTGACTAAGGCTCGCTCCTCTGTGTCTGTGGGACAGGTCTCTGTACACTCCCTGTACCCGCTGACTAAAGCTCGTTCCTCTGTGTCTTTGCGGGACAGGTCTCTGTACACTCCCTGTACCCGCTGACTAAAGCTCGCTCCTCTGTGTCTTTGCGGGACAGGTCTCTGTACACTCCCTGTACCCGCTGACTAAGGCTCGCTCCTCTGTGTCTGCGGGACAGGTCTCTGTGCACTCCCTGTACCCGCTGACTAAAGCTCGTTCCTCTGTGTCTGTGGGACAGGTCTCTGTACACTCCCTGTACCCGCTGACTAAAGCTCGTTCCTCTGTGTCTTTGCGGGACAGGTCTCTGTACACTCCCTGTACCCGCTGACTAAGGCTCGTTCCTCTGTGTCTGTGGGACAGGTCTCTGTACACTCCCTGTACCCGCTGACTAAAGCTCGCTCCTCTGTGTCTGCGGGACAGGTCTCTGTACACTCCCTGTACCCGCTGACTAAAGCTCGTTCCTCTGTGTCTGTGGGACAGGTCTCTGTACACTCCCTGTACCCGCTGACTAAGCTCGTTCCTCTGTGTCTGTGGGACAGGTCTCTGTACACTCCCTGTACCCGCTGACTAAAGCTCGTTCCTCTGTGTCTGTGGGACAGGTCTCTGTACTCTCCCTGTACCCGCTGACTAAAGCTCGTTCCTCTGTGTCTGCGGGACAGGTCTCTGTACACTCCCTGTACCCGCTGACTGAGGCTCGTTCCTCTGTGTCTGTGGGACAGGTCTCTGTACACTCCCTGTACCCGCTGACTAAAGCTCGTTCCTCTGTGTGTTTGCGGGACAGGTCTCTGTACACTCCCTGTACCCGCTGACTAAGGCTCGTTCCTCTGTGTCTGTGGGACAGGTCTCTGTACACTCCCTGTACCCGCTGACTAAGGCTCGTTCCTCTGTGTCTGTGGGACAGGTCTCTGTACACTCCCTGTACCCGCTGACTAAAGCTCGTTCCTCTGTGTCTGCGGGACAGGTCTCTGTACTCCCTGTACCCGCTGACTAAGGCTCGTTCCTCTGTGTCTGTGGGACAGGTCTCTGTACACTCCCTGTACCCGCTGACTAAAGCTCGCTCCTCTGTGTCTGCGGGACAGGTCTCTGTACACTCCCTGTACCCGCTGACTAAAGCTCGTTCCTCTGTGTCTTTGCGGGACAGGTCTCTGTACACTCCCTGTACCCGCTGACTAAAGCTCGTTCCTCTGTGTCTGTGGGACAGGTCTCTGTACTCTCCCTGTACCCGCTGACTAAAGCTCGTTCCTCTGTGTCTTTGCGGGACAGGTCTCTGTACACTCCCTGTACCCGCTGACTAAAGCTCGTTCCTCTGTGTCTTTGCGGGACAGGTCTCACCTCCAGGACCTGAAGGACGTCACCCATAACGTCCTGTACGAGACATACCGCGTCTGCAGACTCAACCAGGCCAACGTGGACTTCAGCCAGCTGGACTCCCCCCTCTTCACCCCCGACAGATGTGACGGCGAGAGCCAGCTGTGACCAGGCCCTCAGTGACTCTCCGTGTTTGATTCCGCCCCCTCACCGCTCTGGGCCAATGAGACGGCTGAAATCTAGACGTGTATTTGACTCAAATACAGAACCCCGAGAAGGGGAGAGGAACAAAGTGATTCACCAGCCAGCCTTTGCTCCTCAAAGTCACCGGCTGAGCCCATTGACCCCCAACAGTCCCGTCCCACTTCAGGGCTTCTGCCGGGGTCCCATTCATTTTTCACTTTTCAAACATTCAAATATTCAGAGTTTAAAAGCAGCTATGTGCTAACTCATACAGACACACATTTAAAACTGAACATTCATCTACAACTTTATAAACAGGAACATTCTAAAAGCATTCCACAGTATTTTCATGTATTTAGTGTGAGTCAAAAATGTGAAGTATCCCCATCATGTGCAGTAGTTAGTGCAGAGCTGATCAGCCAAACTTTTAAACACTTCATATTTGAATTTCTTGAAGTCAGTGCAGTACAGGTACACCTGACACCCAGAGATCTTTAATCAAACTCTACAGGACAGGGCCACAGTCATACGTTTGAACCAATGGCATTTCTGGCGGCCATCTTGTGCCTGGCCCTTCTAACCCAGAGTAATGTAAGCAAATGGAAACACTTATATCCTTCAGTCTTGATCTATTTGGAGTTATTTCACGACTCTTTGATCATTGTGACTGACCGTATGTCAGATTTTAGAGGAGGCTCAGACTTTAGCTCCGTTTGTTCATGGATTTTCCT
Organism: Gobius niger; assembly: GCF_951799975.1. Lineage (NCBI taxonomy): Eukaryota > Metazoa > Chordata > Actinopteri > Gobiiformes > Gobiidae > Gobius > Gobius niger. The sequence continues at coordinate 1,244,640 of NC_136861.1, forward strand.
CAAACTCTTCAAATCATTCACATCTATTTAGATCAAATATTACATTTGTTTCAGAACAAACACATGGCATCGGGGTCAGCCTCGCTGGCCAGTCACAAGATGGCCGCCACGTTCGCTACATCAGCGAGTGTCATGTCCGATCTAGAGTTTTATGAAAGATCTTTGGTGACCCCACCCTGTGACCCCGCCCCTGTGACCCCAGGTGACCACCCGGCTCATGCCATGCCCACGCCCCCTCTGTTACCCCGCCTTCTTCAGTGCTCTGGGCCAATCAACATAGAGAGAGAGAGACACATATGATCCCGCTCACTGCGACTCTTTGGACCAATCAGAGCCGAGACCCCCAGGACTGTTCAGTACTTCCACTTTAGGGGAGGGGTATGGTAGCCTGGCGAGTCCAGAATGATCCCCCTCTGTGTGTGGAACACGGGGATCAGTCTTTGCCACATGAAAGTCCCTCATTAACAATGTACGGACGGCCTATCCCTCAACAAGGGCCTTTCTCACCGGCCTGGAGACTAGCTGGAGACGAGAGTCTTGGTGAAAACAAATAGGTCCCATTTCAGCAGAGTCTCCACATGGTCCCAGAGAGGTCTACGTGGTCTAAACACTATTTTGTTGTCCTCAACCGGTGAGGCGTTTCGGTGACGTCCCTGCAATGTGTCCGAGACCTGTCAGAGACCAAGGAGAGCTCAAAGAGGCGTATGGAGTCTCAGGTAAGACAGCAATGGAGACAATCGAGCCTGTCTGTTTCACCGAGACTACCAGGAGACTCGCCTTATCTCGGAGACATCTCTGTGACCAGCGCCAACTCCAGTCTCCAACTAGTCTCCAGTCCAGTGATATAATCCTTTAATGACCAAAAACACATCAACAGTAGTTGAGTTTTGTGAGTTCTAATCCTGAACTGTTAATAACCCTTTGCTGATTGGTTCCTCCGCTTCCTGTTCGCTCACGTATGACCTGCTCTGGAAATGTAGTTGATGCCGACTCTGATCATGGAAAATGTTTCCCCCTTTTTTATTATGTGCATAGTTAGTAGTAATTGTGCTGTTCTTTTTGTACATTTAATAGAGATATTTTTAAAAATGTTTGATAAATAGATTTGTTTAAAGAGCAGCGGACACAAGAGCCGGGATCGAACCAACCGTGCTGAGCCCGGGACACTGTCCTCCTGAGCCTCAGGCCCGGGACACTGTCCTCCTGAGCCTCAGGCCCGGGACACTGTCCTCCTGAGCCTCAGGTCCGGGACGCTGTCCTGCTGAGCCTCAGGCCCGGGACACTGTCCTCCTGAGCCTCAGGCGCGGGACACTGTCCTCCTGAGCCTCAGGTCGGGACACTGTCCTCCTGAGCCTCAGGTCCGGGACACTGTCGACAGTTTAAAGGAGAAGTGCTGCAGGTGATGAGGTCATTTAGAGCCTTTTTCAACTTTTGATTATTCACAGAAATCTGAATAATATATAATATATAATAATGAATATATATAATGTAATTGGAATAAAAACAGCATCATCATATTTCAAATTGATATCTGTAAAGAATGTTTTACCTTGTTCACCTTCAGCGTCTCGCCTTTAAAAGTTACTAAGATCAAATAAAGTGATGGTCGGCCTCGGAGACTGTATTATGGGATGTGTACTGACTGAAATATCTGTGTGCTCTTTGATTAAATTCATGTCTTTTGTAATTACAGACAGATTAAATACTTATCGGCTACTGAGTGTGTGTGTGCGTTATTGTTCCACATCCGACCTGCACTTCAGAGACGTAATGAAAAAGACAGAGGTGATTTTATTGTCAGTGGAAAAGGTGAGTTGAAGAAGCTAATGTATCATTTAAATATGACGTATTTGAATCTGTAGTAAACCCATAAGGGAGAATTGTTTTCATTTACAAGCATCATAATCAAATCAAATGTTCTCTGAGGAGTGAAGCACTGGAGCTGACTCTAACACTGCTCCAGAACACTTCACTACTAAGGAAAAGAGTGCCATCTTTTGGCCGTGGGGAGAAGTGCGTCTCTTTGGAACATCAGGGTTTATATGGGCAGCAGTAAGTCAAATGTAATGCCTTTCAATCATATTTCATTGCTCAAATACCATGTTTTTTAAGGCCACACAAGGTCAATATTCGCATGTTTCTAAAGACAAGGACATTTACAAGGTTTAAATCAAACAGGAGGAATCTTCCACTCCAGGAAACAGATTTGATGCTCGTTTGAACGGCGTGTCAGGCCTTCATTTTGCCATGATTAGTGTGGTCACTCTGAATGCCCCACAGAAGCCTGCACATGTGTCCATGGCCTTGGCCGGAGTCACTCGCTCTGACACAGACTGGGGTGACTCAAACGCCATGACCAACAGTAATGCATTAGATCTTCATTTTTTTCCACCTCCAAACCACTCGGGTTCCGGAAGTGAAATTCCCTTTGAGACGGTTGCGTTCACGTGACATCTGTTGAAAGTTGAGACGATGCAGGTAAGAATTCTACGACAGTAACTATGGTAAATGTCCAAAAGCAAATATTTTGTCTTCTATGTTGAGTGTCTTCCCTGTCAACACTTCTTGTGTGTCCGAGGGGCGACTGAGAGTACCGGTCAGTTATCATGGACTTTGTGGACTAGGGGGGGGGGGGGAACACCAGCAAGACCAAGGAGATGGTGATGGACTTCAGGAGGAAGACACTACCACGCACACCACTGAACATCCAGGGGGAGGACACTGAGGAGGGGGACAGTTTCAAGTACCTGAGTGTTCACCTCAACAATAAACTGGACTGGTCCCACAACACCAACTCCCTGTACAAGAAGGGCCAGTCGCCTCCACCTTCTGAGGAGACTGAGGTCCTTCTGAGGAGACTGAGGTCCTTCTGAGGAGACTGAGGTCCTTCTGAGGAGACTGAGGTCCTTCTGAGGAGACTGAGGTCCTTCGAAGTGAGGCCTCTGCTCAGGACTTTGTATGACTCTGTGGTGGCCTCTGCTCTCCACTACGCTGCCGTGTGCTGGGCCCCGGGTCGCACAGAGCGGAACAAGAACAGACTGAACAAGCAGGTCAGGAGGGCCAGCTCTGGACTCTGTGGAGGAGGTGAGGGACAGGAGGGTATTACGTCACCTCCATCACAACACCTCCCACCCACTGCATGGGACTGTAGAGAAGCTGAGCAGCTCTCTCAGTGGGAGGCTGAGGCACCTTCAGTGCAAGAAGGAGTCCTTCATCCCCACTGCTGTTAGTAATAAGTACATTTCTCCATTAAATCAAGATCAATAAAGGCTATCTTATCTTAGCTTATAAACGAATGTCCCATGATGTTCTTCTGAAGGTCCTGTAGTGGTAACAGTTTTCACAAACATGTGTGTGATGTTGGTCAGTAGAAAGGACTTCCAGCCACAAGATGAATATGACACTTTTGTGAATTCAATCACGTCCATTTGTCCATTTTCTTTTGGGAGATTTCTTACATAAGCTGTTTCTGGACCTTGCCCTCCATCTGAGATCATGATCATTCTAGAACATGAACATGACCACACTTCCCATTCGCTTCTGTTCTGTCAGCGTCACGAGCTACGTTTTCAAAAATCAATAGACTTGGAAAACAAATACTAAAAAGTCCCTAAAAACGACTCCTCTTTTGGATGTGACTGAATGATTTTTGGTGAAAAACCTTGATTTGACTTTTTAGAATATGGTTCCTAAATGTTCTGCCACTGTTGTCCACAGCTGTAAACATTTTTTGTAAATTTGTATTTCATATTTTTCACTTTATACTTTTTTAATCCACTTCAGGTCTGCATAAAACTACAACATTTCGAAAATATATCAAGACATTTAATCCTTTAATGGTTAATAAAAAAATAAAAAAAAAGAACAAAAAAGACCCCACAAAATGGCACATTTTCCATATTAAAAATGAGTTTGTCTTTAACATTTTAAAATGCCCTTGGGTTTGTCACAGATCAGTAACTTTGGTCCTCTGATCACAAGAAAGTACAAATAATCCAAATGTACTAGTGTGACGGCAGAGCGGTTAAAAAGTGAATAACAATAAAAACAGTAGTTCCTGATCTCTGACATGCCTGAGGGGGGTTTTCATTTGTAAATCCAATTTCAGCACAAAATGTTTGTTGCCAGTTTTTAAAATTGGCTATAAAATTATTACATTTATGTGAAGAAAAATATGCCAATATTTTTTACAGTATAGTCAAAAAAGTGTGATATTAGAGCGATGTTTTCTAATGGAACACAAGGGACATTCCTCACCTGTAACATTCTAAATGAAAAAATACCATGTGTACCAAAGTATTTAAGAACGTTCCCCCTGCTCTGGGTCACTTACACAGTCCAGTAACCAGGTAACCTCCACTACAGGTCAAACAGACCTAATTAACCCCCGCCCAGATTAAACCCAGGGCCAAACTATACCCGGGGGTATAAAATAGCCTAGGCTAGACTGTACCCCCTGGGCCAGAATACCCCTGTCTACCTTGGATGTTACTGTTTTGATCTCACAGTGGTTTTTGTTTTATTGGTTTGTTCTCACTAAATCACCATTAAGGAGAAGAAAGAAAAATGCATGACGTTTTCAGAGATTTTGTGATAAAAAAAAGTTTGACATTGATTTGACTTTAGAAATGTGAACATTGGTAATAACATAATATAGGCCTAGCTGTTAACATTGCACATGTCAACTTTGTCTGCCTTGAATTACCCTAATAACTATAAGGCATTGAAAGTCCTCCGTTTGATGACGCTTAACATTGGTTTTGCGCGTTGTCGTTTTTTCTTTGATTGACAACACCAGCTCGTGATCGTCCCTCGATGAACGGAGCCAACTGACTTTAAAACTCTGAAACACAAGCTTTTTTCAAATCTAAAATGACTTAGCAAAAACTGATACGTGCTATTTAAAACAACGGGTATAGTCCAAATGGGGGGTGTACTCTGGCCTGCTGCACCGGTGCTGAGAACAAGGATGAGCCGGAGCGTGTCCCAGTAAAGTGTTTATTTGCTGCGTCTGTAAAGTTGTGCTGTACAGGGCTGTACCAAAGGCCGATGGAGTCAGACAGAGGAGATGATGGTGGAGATACAGTGAGCAGAAGTAAACACACACATGAAGACCACCTGAGGAAGACCTGAGCGCGCAGTGTGACCACAACACCAAGCAGACCGCAGACTTAGTAAAACAACACGGAAAACTGTCCAAATCAAAGCAGTGGGACAAATCTGTTCAAGCTACCACTTTACGGTTAACACTAACTTGTTTTGTTTTTGTGTTTGAACGTCAAATATTGCTTTAGCTAATGTTACTCTATGGATATTGTCACCTGTTATCAACAAAATGGCCGGTTTGGGAGTGCATGTGACCCATCAGACACACACTTTGCTAAAACATAGGTTTATACTTAATATTTAGTTTCAAAAACATGTTTAATTTGAGCGTTTTTGTGATGTTTAGTTTCACTTCCTTATCGGACACTGACAGGAAGTGACATAGTTAGCAGCAACAGTTTTAAACTGTTGCCGTGCCGACCAAGTTATGTCAATGGAGTAGGGGATAACTGCAGACCCGGAGCCGAGACGGAAACACCGTGAAGCGAATCCACCGTGATAGTGCGCCCTCTGCTGGTAACGACGGATACACGACGGTATTCGGTCTTGGGAAGATTGATTTGATCAACTCCGAGTGTAATCCCAATCACATGCTACCCAAAAAATGCCATTGCAGGCTGTAAAGTAAATATATAATTTATTCATAAAGATGTATTAAGGGCACCTTGTACTTTCTGTGGCAAATTATTGCGTATTTTAATTTTAAAGAATCTTGGCCTGGACACTCTGGAGATTTTTAATCTCAACGAGTTTTATCCTGATGCTGGAGGACAAATATAATTTAAAAAAGTTATGGTACCGTTATTAATGGCACATTGTTACATGTATCTGTCATTCCAGACTAGTTTTGACCGTAGTATTATTATTATCATTATTAGCCCAGAATTACAACATTTGATTTTTACACATTAATGACATCAGTGTGGATCTTTTGTTTTGTGAAGTTGAGGAATTCAACAGCAGATGCTAGCAAACATTATTAACCCAATGATTTCTCACCTTTCTTTACTGATTACAGCAATATAAATGATATTTTGTTCCAAAATATTGTCTCTGTCCCTTATTGAACAAATGAAGGCACTGTCCTACAAAATACAATGAAATACTGCAGTAAAACTGCATAAAATAACCCAAATAATATGTAAACTAAGTTACATGTCATTACTAAATGACACAAAATAATTCCAACAATACAACTGTAAAACATGAGCTAAATACAGTCGTATATCCGTCTTTACCAGCAGAGGGCGCACTATCACGGTGGATTCCTTTTCACAGTAGATCTGACTTGGCTCCGGCTCTGCAGGTATCCATTATTGTGTCATTGGGAAATGGAACTTTACCTCTATCTATGTCACTTCCTGTCAGTAGCTTAAAAAAAACAAAAACACTTTTTCTTCAACTTCATTAAAATTGCTGTTGAACTAAAATGATCATTATTCCTTACAGCAGATGTAATCAATCTAAATAAGTGGTAAAAACCTGTCATATGCACTTTAACCAAAGAGGACAGAGATGATGAAGGAAAAGTGAATCAGAACAGGTGGAGGACTTTGGTGCGTGGAGCAGACTGCATGTTCCGGAAGCTTCCATTAAAGTCTTTGTTCATTACACAAACATGGCCCTTATGTTTTTGTACAAAATGTAAACATTCTATGCTGTGATACGGTCCCTTTGAGGGCCCCGCATCACATGACCACACTGTCAGGTGCTCAGAGCCCATGATGAACACAATCTGAGGGCCTCAGATCATGTGACCGAAGCTTGAGCCCCCCCGACATAGACATCAATAGAGAGTTCAATGCATAAGTATAACCTGATGTGGTCTCTGTTTAATGACAACGTGCTGTAACGGGACAGTGCTGTGTTTTGTTTTGATCACTGACAATCGTTACATGTTTGTGACGTCATTGGAGACGCCATGTTGAATGATCAGACACACCACGCCGTGTGAAGCGTGTGTCGACGTCAGGTGACTTGTACTCATCGTAGATTCAAGTACAAATTCACAAATCACTGTAGAACATGACCTGCACTTGTTAGCATTGTTAGCATTAGCCAATCAGATGAACACATTTGTGCTGCACGATTGTCGGCAGAAGCACAATCGTCACAATGAAATTCAGTCATCGAGTCATTGGTAAAATGATCTCTCATTCACAGTCTGTTATGCTAACGGTTAGCCTAGCTAGATGCTGCAGCTCCTCCTCCCGTCCATAGTCTGTAGATCGGATGGACAGAGGGAGGTGTGGCTTTCCACATCGCGGTCAGCACAGGCCAAAAGAAGCTCATTCATGCGAGCCATGTGGCCATGTTTTTGTTGGCACTTCCATATTTAGACAGAAGTGAAAATAAAGTTGAAATGATCAAATTGGACGATGTGCGCGTTAAACAATCACGTGGAGGTCATTGAGAGGAGAAAGTCCATTAGAGCGAGGTGCTTCTGGTGCTGACCAAGCTCCGCCCCCAGCTAATCGTATACGTCCATCCAATCTACGATCTAAACTCTCGGACGTTTCTACCGGACAAACCCATCAGCATCAAGTGAGGAGAGTTGTATAATTGTTGTGGAACTAGCACACGCTCATTTCTTTTGCTGTAGATTGTGCTTACTCCAACAATCATGCATTGCACCACGCCTTTAACTAAGCTAACCTCCACTTTATTGTTAGCTTGGGCAAACTGTTAGCATTGACGTGGCATCACACCAAAACAAATAATCTACTGATGTCTATGGCCCCAGATCACATGATCACAGCCTGCGGGCCCTGGACACATGACCACAGGGGGGCGCCTGCACTGTGAGTGGCATTACGAGCAGAGAAGGAAAACACAGATGACACAAACAGCACATGGTTTTGTGTTAGCATGTTACACCCATGTGGAACGGGCGCAGTACCAATCCCGTTTTTGGCTCTGAAAAGAAAAAGAAAAAAGAAAGAATGCTTTTCAGGGCTCAAACATTCTGCACACAATCCCTTCCCTTCAATAAATACAAGCGCTTTGCTTCGTTTTTTTTTAAATAAGACACAAATCAATGTCAATAAATAACTTAAATAAATAGAGGTATGTACAATGAGCAAAGAAACACTGGAACCATGCACAGTCCGCCGCGGCCCCTGGGAGCCCGCACTGCTGCTGTTTGGCACTGAGTAACACTGGCCTGGTCCCAGGGGGCTACAGAGGGCCCCCAGCTCAGCCTGTGGATGTCTCTCCTGGATGTGCATCAACAACAGCGCCTTTAACTGATGCAGCTCTGAATGTAAGAGTTTATATTGTTTTATTCAATAAATTAGATAATGATATTCCCATCTTTTTTACATGATATTTTGTTTTTTAAAAATACTATGTTTTTCCACAATATCTCTATTTATTATAATTTTACAAGATTATGTCATGTTTTTACAAGCTCTCATGTATTTAGTTTTAAACATGAATAAGAGCGTTTTAAAAAAAAATATCTACCAGCCGTAGATCATTCTTCTAGATGCAGAACAAATGTTTCTGTCACATTTTTACCAGACTTGTATATACAAGAGAATGGAAGGTTTCATCTTGTAACAACACAACAGGATCTTGAAAAAAAAAAGGATATGTAGGCCTACAATGGTATATATTTACATCATTTCATAATAAATTGCTATCACATTAAAACATGATAATATCCTATTTTTCAAACGGAACATGACGCAGTTTAGATTAAAGCCAGATATGAATGGTGCAATGTGTTCTAACAGTAGCAGTAATCGGGTCAAGGATGTTTTAAGTGTTCAGAAGCGAAACTACAGCCATCGCTAACGTTAGCTTCCTGGTTAGCATTGTCTGTTTTTGAAGTATTTATGGGCTGCTGAACCACTTTGCTCCTCTCTATGTCTTTATTTTGTAGAAAAATAAATTCATAATTCAGCCTTTGTTAAGGTCATGGTGGAGAAATGAGAGAAAGTTCAGTTTAATCCACTCTTTGTTTAGAAAATTATTCAACCAGGTCTAAGCTATTCTTCACTGAAAATTAAGTACTGGCGCTCACGGAGCTAGCATAGCCACATCGTGCAATGAGCCAACAGTAGTAGTAGTAGTGGTAGAACTAGCAGTAGTCACAGTAACAGCAGTAGTAGTAGTAGTAGTAGTAGTAGTAGTAGTAGTAGTGGCCTGGTTTGTTTCCTACATTAGCACGATCCCCACAGACATCCATAGACTGGGCTGGGCCTCCTCCGCTCCTTCCGGGACCTTTCCCCAGCACACATCGAGAGACTGGAACGCCCGAAAAAATTGGAAAAATCTAAAGCGAAAGGCGAAAGTGTCCCATCTTGGTGAGGACTTGTCACGCGCTTCAAGTCCGCACTCAAACGCAACGTGAAGAAAAAGCAAAGTCCGTTCTTGTCCAAAATATTCAAAATATGAAGATCAATAAATAAGTCACAGACACATTCCTGGCAAAGAGCGTACTCCACACGGCGTCAAATCAAAGGTGTATCAAAAAGCAGAGCCAATACTGAAGGAGCTGTAAACATGATCTGTTCATAGTTTTCGGTCACATCACTTGAAAGGAAGTAACCATGGCGACACACTGTATACATAATACAAAATTAAATAAACTATTAAGTTAGCGGGCCTTCAGTCTGTGAGTGTAGCAAATTGCCAGAAACCAAAAGCTAGTGAGTCTAAAAGTGCATATGACGTGTTTTCATGTCTGTCGTATTATCACTCGCTGATGGGAAATGCTTCAAAACAATGATATTTGTCAATTCATCTTTGAAAAACAAAGTAGCCAATCCCAGTTCTAAACCACTAGTGACAAAAGAAGAGTTCCAGAGCCCATGTTTAGAACTGGGTCTTGCTCGTGGCCCTTATGTACAGTATGGTTATTATGGAGTAATTACCTCTTCTCATGTCACTTCTTCAAATAAGCAAATACTATGTAGAACCAAAACTGTCAAACAGAGAGAAAGTCTGTCATATGCACTTCAGTGCTGCTCCTTTCTGATGTGTGTCTCTGAACTGACTGTTGTGTGTTGTTTGTTGCTGGAGAGGTGTTGTGTGTTCTGTATTGCATTGTGTGTTGTTTATTGTATAGTGTGTTGTGTGTTGTTTATTGTATAGTGTGTTGTGTGTTGTTTATTGTATAGTGTGTTGTGTGTTGTTTATTGTATTGTGTGTTGTATGTTGTGTGTCTTGTGTTGTGTGTTGTGTCTTGTGTGTTGTATGTTGTGTGTCTTGTGTTGTGGAAAATGACTGTTTTCGTGGGTAACCAGGCCGTTGTCTGTAAAACAAATGGAGACAGTTGTCTGTTGTGTGTTGTTTATTGTATTGTGTGTTGTGTGTTGTTTATTGTATTGTGTGTTGTAATATTGTTTATTGTATTGTGTGTTGTAATGTTGTTCATTGTATTGTGTGTTGTTTATTGTATTGTGTGTTGTAATGTTGTTCATTGTGTTGTGTGTTGTGTGTTTTTCGTGTGTAACCAGGCCGTTGTCTGTAAAACAAATGGAGACAGTTGTCTGTTGTGTGTTGTTTATTGTATTGTGTGTTGTTTATTGTATTGTGTGTTGTTTATTGTATTGTGTGTTGTGTGTTGTTTATTGTATTGTGTGTTGTTTATTGTATTGTGTGTTGTGTGTTGTTTATTGTATTGTGTGTTGTTTATTGTATTGTGTGTTGTGTGTTTTTCGTGTGTAACCAGGCCGTTGTCTGTAAAACAAATGGAGACAGTTGTCTGTTGTGTGTTGTTTATTGTATTGTGTGTTGTGTGTTGTTTATTGTATTGTGTGTTGTAATATTGTTTATTGTATTGTGTGTTGTAATGTTGTTCATTGTATTGTGTGTTGTTTATTGTATTGTGTGTTGTAATGTTGTTCATTGTATTGTGTGTTGTTTATTGTATTGTGTGTTGTAATGTTGTTCATTGTGTTGTGTGTTGTGTGTTTTTCGTGTGTAACCAGGCCGTTGTCTGTAAAACAAATGGAGACAGTTGTCTGTTGTGTGTTGTTTATTGTATTGTGTGTTGTTTATTGTATTGTGTGTTGTTTATTGTATTGTGTGTTGTGTGTTGTTTATTGTATTGTGTGTTGTTTATTGTATTGTGTGTTGTGTGTTGTTTATTGTATTGTGTGTTGTTTATTGTATTGTGTGTTGTGTGTTGTTTATTGTATTGTGTGTTGTTTATTGTATTGTGTGTTGTGTGTTTTTCGTGTGTAACCAGGCCGTTGTCTGTAAAACAAATGGAGACAGTTGTCTGTTGTGTGTTGTTTATTGTACTGTGTGTTGTGTGTTGTGTGTTGTATTGTGTGTTGTATGTTGTGTGTTGTGTGTCTTGTATTGTGTGTTGTGTGTTGTTTATTGTACTGTGTTGTGTGTTGTATTGTGTGTTGTATGTTGTGTGTTGTGTGTTGTGTGTTGTGTGTCTTGTGTTGTGTGTTGTGTGTTGTTCGTGTGTAACCAGGCCGTTGTCTGTAAAACAAATGGAGACAGTGCATCAGACGGATCAGACGCTGCCCTCCAATGACGACGCCCAAAAACTATGAATCCTCCTCCACGTCCTCCATGAGCGTATGAAGGAAATGTCCCACACGGAGACGATGTCCCGATGTCCCGAAGTGTCCCGATGGAGTCCGCCCGGGGCGGAGAAGCGCATACATGACAGCGTAATGTGTTAGTAATCCTCTGTACACGTGGGGATGGCTCGGCTGTACACGTCCTCCTGAAAGTCTGGTCACCGCTGTCCAAGGTCCCTCGGGCCAAGAAAAAGAAACCGGGCTCTGGGACAAGACGTCGCAGAGCACCCTCCTCCCCCCTGCCGCTCTGTGGGGCACCTCGGCTGGGCGCGCGGTCAGTGGCGTGGCCCCCCTGTCCTGCTGCTGGTGGTGGTGTGGGATGGCGCGAGGAGGGAAGACTGCGGGGCCTGGATGTAGGAGAGGGATGGACGGGTTCCGGGGGGGGCGGGGGGGGCGGACGTGGCTACTCGATGACCATGCAGTGGGGCAGGTGTTGGGAGTAGTACTTGAAGAGCTCGGCGGTGGCCCCGGGGCAGTTGGTCAGCTCGAGCTCCTCCAGGTCCTGCAGCTGGATGAGTCCGGACAGGCCCGTGGTGGTCAGGAGGGGGCAGCCTGCGGGGGGACATTCGGATTAGGAACAAAGCTGCACCACATGCATCGAAAACAAAGCCCAGCCGACACATACAAGAGTGCCAAACATTTGACCGGTTCTGTATTTAGATGGGGAAAAAAATGAGAATTTTGTTTAAATTTAAAGTGTATATTTATAGTTTCACTTCCTTATACGTGTGTTAAGTGATGATGTCATCGCTCCATAAGACCCAAAGGGCCTATTTTATGCAGTTTTTAGCCATGTTGTTTTGCTATTTCCTTATCAAAAACACCCCCAGAGTGGTTTTTGGGCTTCATTCACACAGTTCTAATCAATCGTCCTGAATCCTGCTCTCAGCTGCTCCGCCCTCTCCTGGAAAACCACTGAGTTTCTCCGTTGTGTCGTCACAGCGGAACGGAAGTGCTCGGGTCTATAATGTAATGCCTAAATTTTATGTTTACGGCCTGATTTCAATTTGTAAAACAGCTTTTTCATTATTTCTGTTGTAAGAAAGAATTAAACGAGAAAACAAAAAAAAGGTCAGCGCTGCCCCGCAAACAAAACAAACCCCTGAGCGTCTGAACAGATGTCATGTTTGCACTGGGAGTTGTGAAGAAGGAGCTCTTTCTAACCTACTCTGGACCTCTGTTCTTTTCTCTTTCCTAACGATAATGTCACAGAAAAGGTGCAGGACTTTATTCAACCTTCCTAAAGAAGAGGACACTCACCAGGAGTTGGAATTTCCTTCCAGGATTCGGCGACTTTCACCAAAATAGTGTTTTTCTGTGACTGTCTCTGATGGATGTTTGGTAAATCTTCGCCTGAATCAAAGTGGATTCACTTTTATAACCAACGCGAGTCCCATAATGTAAACACTCGATGGACCAGAGGGTGAGTCAATCCAAACGCATGTTAGCGTGTGTGTTAGCGCGTGTGTTAGCGCGTGTGTTAGCTTGTGTGTTAGCGCGTGTGTTAGCGCGTGTGTTAGCGCGTGTGTTAGCGCGTGTGTTAGCGCGTGTTAGCTTGTGTATTAGCGCGTGTGTTAGCGCGTGTGTTAGCGCGTGTGTTAGCTTGTGTGTTAGCGCGTGTGTTAGCGCGTGTGTTAGCGCGTGTGTTAGCGCGTGTGTTAGCCATTTATGAAGCTGTGTTGCAGATGTCGACTCCTATACGTAACTGCATCGTGAAGTAACTTCACTTTCTGCCCTGTTATATTTCTACTTCTGCAAAAGTTGTATGAGCGGAGAGAGGGGGCGGAGTTAACTGAATCGAAGTGTTGTGTCTTCCGGGTTGGAAAAATACCTCCAGAAAATACTTATATTTATCACTAATATGAGTGCTCCATAGTGGTAGAGGTACAATATATCATATAAATGCCTATACTTAACTTTGGGATGGATAAAATAGACCCTTTAACTGCTGACATCATCAGCAACATCATCTGGAGGCAGGAAGTGATCAAGAGAAATAAGATTAAACTAAAACTAGCCATTATAAGTTTAAAACTACAACTTGTTGTGGCTTAAGGTGCCAGAACAACAGGAATGACATTTGAGACGATAAAGTAAGGTTTATTTGATGTTTCCAAAAACAGTTAGCTCCAATGGAAATAGAGAGGAATCTAACTTCCTGCCTCCAGCTAAGCCCTGAATCAATTGTTTGGACCCGGGAGTAGCTTATTATTGTGTGTGTTGGACAGTGACAGGAAGTGACATAGACAGAGGTAAACTATTTTAAATGGTTGCTGTGCCAACCATGTTATCTAGCAAGCAAGCTGTTCAGTAGAAGCAAAAAACTGCACTCGTTAGCTAATGTAGCATGAAGCTAATGTTTGATTCGTAAGCTTCCTGGTTAGCATTGTCCATTTTTGATGACATATTTATGGGCTGTTGAACCACTTTGCTCCTCTCCATGTCTCAGTATCTTTAGTAGAAAAATTGCCTTTGTTTGAAATGGGAAAACGTTTTTTTCTCGTCTTTGTTTTCCCTCTGGCTGCTGCAAACATGACCATATTCCAAACATGCTGTCTGTATCTATGTCAATGGAAAATAAATGAGTCAAACAGCTTCACTTATGAAAATGATTACAACAGATGTTATCCATCTCAATAAGTCATATTTTCAAAAGCATTAAAACCTGTCATGTGCACCTTAATGAAATAGTAGGCCACATGTAGGCAAGTGTGGAAGTGTCTTGCTCAAGGACACAATGACCCCATGCACCAGACCCTTTGGATGTTGCCACCACTGTAAGGCGGTGGGAGCTGCTGTTGTCATGTTGATCACAGCCACAGTGTGATCACAGTGAGAGAAGTGAAAGTACCTGCGAGTGAGAGAAGGCGCAGACTCCTCATCCCAAACAGGTGCTGCAGTCCGAAGTCCTGCACCTGAGACACACACAGTCAGCTCATCTGCACAGGGACACTCCACCCGGGGGGCAGACACAGACCCAGGGTCACTTCACCTGCATCCTATTCAATCATGTTCTATCTACGCACTATTGCATCAACATTTTCAGCACAATTCCAAATACTTGAAAATACTGCAATATGCTTATGTAACTTTCAGTTTATAACATTTCTGATAAAGATTCTAAAATAGTGTGTTTTTGATTTAGTAGAAGATGAGCTTCCACCTTTCTTCCTCCTTAGAGCATCATTTCTCTGAAAAGTCTATGGATATAAAAGGAAAAGACAATTCACTTTTGAAAGCAGAGTGGGTTTTAAGGTTGACTGTTGAGCTCCACTTCATTCACACATTACTGGAAACACTTTTTAACATCTGCACTCTGTCCCTGTCAAACCCTTACAGCCACATGCACAATATAATAACCAGTTACCAGTGTTCAAATGTTAAAGGCAGGTGGAGACTTAAACACCTGAAAGTGCCAGGTAGCAGAGCAGAATATGGCTGAGGCATAGAGACAAAGGATGTAGAGACAGTACCTGGCAGCACCAGCGCAGGTAGAGGCTGCGCAGAGACGACATGGTGGACAGATATCCCAGGCCTGTGTCTGTGACCCGCACACACCTGAAACACAACAGCACACAGTGTCCTTCATTTAGAATGGAAGCCCTGGCACATGTCTAGGAGTCCACACATCACACACTGAGCTACCCTATGATAGATTAAAAAAAGGTCACGGTCCTCTGCATTTGACCCATCCCTCCACACAGTGGGCAGTGGCAGCACCCGTGCCCACTGCTCCCATTTTGTGATGTCAATTCCTTCACCTCTGAAGTGTGCTGTTTGGACCAAGGCAGGACCAAAGCCTTGGACTGAAAGGCAAGGCCACTTTATTTATACCGTGCATTTCGTACACATGGAAACGCAATGTGCAAGGAAGTGAGTTTGGATGCACTGCCTTTAACGCCATGGCAAAGCAAGGCACCGAGGCTATGGAAACAGTGCTGAAGAGGGCGCCGCCTTTCCCAGTGTAGGTGCTGGTCTTCAACGTCAGACGCTTTGCCACGCTTCTCTGAACTCCACCCAGCCGGTACCTCTCAACTGAGTCCCACAAGTCAGCAAGGCCAGGTAGAACTAATTCTTCAGGTGGACGGCACCTCTTACCACCACCTGTAGGGCGGTGGCTGCCGTGACAGGCATCAGAGACTTTGCAGCTGCAGCTACGAACGGCATTGACAGTGGAAGAGGAGAACATGGTCCACTCGGACTTCATGTCTCCAAGTTTTTTTGTTTTTATTTTTTACACTTCAAAATAATTATCAATTTAAATGTACAGTGGGGCAAAAAAGTATTTTGTCAACCACCAACTGTGCTCCCACTTAAAAAAAATGCCTGTAATTTCTGCAGAGGGACCAGGACGACTGATCCGTGTAAAGCAAAGCATGAATGGGGCCATGTATCAGTAAGAGCTTTGAAGATGAAACATGGCTGGGTCTCTCAGCATGACAATGATCCCAAACACACCGCCCGAGCAACCAAGGAGTGGCTTCGTGAGAAGCATTTCAAGGTCCTGGAGTGGCCTAGCCAGTCTCCAGATCTCGACCCCATAGAAAAACTTTAGAGGGAGTTGAAAGTCCGTGTTGCCCAGCGACAGCCCCAAAACATCACTGCTCTAGAGGAGATCTGCATGGAGGAATGGGCTAAAATACCAGCAACAGTGTGTGAAAACCTTGTGGAGACTTATAGAAAACGTTTGACCTCTGTCATTGCCAACAAAGGTTATATAACAAAGTATTGAGATGAATAATTGAAAATGAATGAATGAATTAAAAATCAGACAATTTGATTTTCTGGATTTTTTTTCTCATTTTGTCTCTTATAGTTGAGGTATATCTATGATGGACATTACAGGCCTCTCATCTTTATACGTGGGAGAACTTGCACAATTGGTGGCTGATAAAATACTTTTTTGCCCCACTGTACGTCCACACTCACGCTGTTGTTCTGTGTCAAATTGTTGTTTCTTAGGGCGCACTCACACTTGTCCATCCGAACCGCGCCCAAGCGCTGGAAGCCCCTTCAGCACGGTTCGTTTGTGCAGTGTGAGTGCAATCAAACCGTGCCCGAGTCGGACTCGGTTCCGGACTGTGGCCCGCTTGGAGGAGGGGGGCCAGAGCGCGGCTCGGTTGCTCGTGTTTGCGCACACGCACAGATACAAGCGGCGGTTGTTTGGGCGGGTGCATTTGTCACGTAAAACAGTGAGAAAAGGCAGAGCAGCGGCTGCCTCGCTTTCGTCTCCCCGGCCCCGAGCGCTTCTCTCCCGGGCGGCTCCCCGGACCCCCGGCCACAAACCGCTCGTCTCCCTGACCGCTCACTCCCGATGCCCTGGCCGCTTCACGCACGTCTCGGGCTGACTTTACGGGAGTGGCTGCGCTTCTCCCGCCCTGTGTCCGAGCTTCTCTGCTACTGTACCCGGTTTGGCCGCAGGCTTTAGTGGGACAGATAAAACCTGCGGGGGCTTTTATCGCTTGTGATTTTGGTGCGTGTTCGTGTTTAGTGCTTTGTTGTAACGTAAAGCGTAGACTTCAGGAGTTCACCAACATAAAGCTGTTTAACCAGTGGCCGAAGCAGCAATGACTGACATAAACTGAGCGTCATATCTTCTGTTCTCGTAGCCTTTTTTGAAGGCTGTATATGACTCCAAAGAAAGGCTCAGAGCGGCAGGTGCTGCTCCCCCCCCCCCGCCTCAGCTGAGCGGGACAGAGGGACGCACACTTCTCTATTTCTCTGCTTTATTAAGAGCGACTATTAAATTCATCAGAACCTTTTTGTTAAACTGCTGTAAAATGCAAAGAAAAGTGAGTGAAGAGATTTGACAGGGCTCATAGTAGACATTATTTCATGCAGCTGTTCAGGTTTTTTTTTTTCTTCCGCATTATGTTGCGCTGCTGCTGCTCACGTGCACTTGTAAACAACTCCTCGTGCTCGGCCACGGCTCGGTTCGTTTGTGTAAGTGTGAGCGCGGGCCGTTCGGGGCATCCAGGCCTTTCCTCAAACGAGCTGGAGAGTGGCAGGTTCGGATGTCAAGTGAGAGTGCGCCCTAAATTATAGTTTAAATTTAATCTTCTTACGCATGCCCTTGTAGTCTTATATTTCAACTTTAGATTAATAACAAACTATAAAAAAAACGTTGGATGTTTTGTGTTACATGATGTGAACCTGTTCGGGACAATGACAATAAAAACAATTCTGATTCTGATTCTGAAATGTTGGGAGTTGTATTGGTCCCGCCCTCCATCTGCATCAGCAAATTGTAGAGCGTGAATGCAGCCTATGGGAGCATCACAGGCCAACGATATGGAGAGTAAAGGCGCCATGTTAGCCACTCATACAGCCCCCAACCCAAAGCAAAGCTCCAGAGTGTGTTGTCAGGCCTCTCACCGGTCCAGCACCAGCTCCTCCAGCTTGTGGAGGTCACAGGCGATGTACTCCAGGGCCATGTCAGTGATCCGGGGGCACCAGGACAGGTCCAGGCTGCGCAGCTTCCTCAGGTTCTCGGCGACCAGCTCCACGCCGTCGTCGGTGATCTTGGAGCACCCCGACAGGCTGAGGGCCGTCAGGTTGGGCAGGCTGTGCACCATGTTCACCACCCCATGGTTAGTGATCTCCCAGCATGAATGCAGCCGCAGGGTGTGGGTGGTGTAGCCCTGGGGGACAAAGGACACGTTTGAAAGTCATCATTTGGTCAAACATTTGATTGGCTTATTTAATCATTTTTAAATAATGCAATTGCAACAAGATTTGATTGTCGAGATTCAGTTACACATTTTAAACTGGTCCATTCAAATCCGGCTGATGCCTGACATTTAAACAGCCAAACTACTACATGAATGATCTACAGGGTTTATGTTTATTATATTATTATTAGGATTCCCATGAGCCACAGCAGTAGCTGCTGCTATTCTTCCTGGGTAGGAAAAAACAGCAGAGATGAGATCCTGAGGCTCCCAAACAGGACACCCTCCGGCCCCTGGCTGCGCCTAGAAATTCTGTCCATAAAAGTAATGAACAGAACCGGTGACAAAGGGCAGCCCTGAGGAGACCAACACGCACCGGGAACAGGTCTGACTTACTGCCGGCAATGCGAACCAAGCTCCTGCTGCGGTCATACAGGGAACGGACAGCCCTTAACAGAGGGCCCCGGACCCCATACTCCCGGAGCACCCCCCACAGGGCACCACGAGGGCCCCGGACCCCATACTCCCGGAGCACCCCCCACAGGGCACCACGAGGGACACGCTCGAACGCTTTCTGAGGAGAAAGCGTTGAGAGGATGGGCTGTATGTCACAGGCCAAAATGTAAATCACTCATTTTCTTAAAGCAATCTCTGCAGGTCCAGCCTGGAGCCCAGAGGCTCCTCCTGATGTCCTCACTTCTCTGTAGGTGCTGCTTCTCAGCATCACAACATGTAATCAACATTACATTGAATAAAATGAATATTGTACAGAGAGTACTCTGAAGTCCTTATTATTGCTGCGTTCATGTACACTGGGGCGGTTGTTTTCGTGAGATGTGACATCATGGCCCCAGTACGTTTGTGTTTATGAGGTTTTTATGGGGGAAAGTGGGCCTTTTTGATGTCATCAAACAAAAACGGTCTTTTATCACTGATTAGTGCGTAGTTCAGCTAATTATTTAAATGTGTTGTTAGCATCTCAAAAGCTAAATGGGAGTTTGTGTTTAAAAAATAAAAGGCCTTATTTATATGTGAAAACATAAAAAGGACAAAAAACTTGCAATACATTGTTTTCTCATATTATGTCAGTAATCTGTGTTCAAATGGATATCTCTAAATTTAAAAAGTTTCCGTATTCACCTGCAGCCTCTTGGATAGTTTATTCATGCCAGTTTGAATCCATTGAAGGCCGTCATTGCGACACGATAAATAATTGGATCTTTCTCTTGGCCCTACACGTGTGTGCTGACCTGCTTGGCGGTGAAGTAGGCCATGGCGGTGTCCGTGACGTGGTAGGCCTGCAGGCTGAGCTCGGACAGGTTGGGCAGGAGCTGTGAGATGGCGGCGATGGCGTCGTCCGCCACGTTGATGCAGTCGCTGACGGAGAGCGAGGTGAGCCGGGCGTTCAGACTGGACCACAGCCCCGCCTCCGTGAAGTCATTACACCCAGACAGCTCCAGGTGCATCAGGCCCTGCATCTGCTCCAGCATCACCTGCCCCGGACACACACACACACACACGGGTTTAACAGGGACGCCCTTCACACACAGCCCCCCCCCCCCCCCCCCCCCGAACCAAGCACATTTTCTCCATTTCGGCTTTACCCAAATTTAAAAGCTTCTTGAAAAAAGCCTCAAATTGGCACAAATAAGGTATGAAAAAAGACAGAAAAGAGAAATAAAAGAGTCTCAAAAACGTGCCAGAAAAGCAACAACACAACAAAAGAAACACGTCAAAAAAGCGACATAAAAAGAGAAAATATGTGACAAATACCAGCAACAACGCGCCAAAAAAGTTACAATCAGTTTCGTAGGCCTTAGCTTTCAAATCAGGCGTTACACGTTTGCTCTGCAGCCCAGAAGCTTTTAGATTTGGGTAAAGCAGAATTGTAGTAAATGCGCTCTGTTAAGAGGTTAATAGAGTGTTGGTGATGTTAGTGGAGCCTGTGTTTGAGAAGGTCCAACAGAGAGTGCCCTTTGATGATGATCAGTGGTGAATCATAATTCAGCATGAGAGTTTGTTACAGCACTCGTAGTGTAGGAATCACTGCTTCCTCTCATGCTTGTGCTCAAAATGGATAGAAACCCTGCACCGATGGAGATGTTTATCTATATAATACTTATAGGTACCATAATTCACACAATTCTTGATATTATGAACAGATTCCTGAGCGGATGCGACAGTTCCCAAAGGCCCGCAGCACCCTGCAGCTGCACGCCACTGAGCGGGACAATATTCATGGCCGAGCGTCATTATTTGTGTCATTCATCGTAACACGTGAATTATGGCTAGAAGTTGCAAAGGTTAGCTTTAAAAGAAAAGTTATAGGAGGTGGGTGTAGTTTAGGAGTACGTAGACAGGTAAGGACAGAAAAACAAATATATTTTTCATTTTTACGTGGCAGTAATGACTCTGAAACTTACACATGTTGAAAAACATCTTTAAAAGACGGTATTTCTATTTGACTTGTGTCTGTATGGGAGAGGTGTAGCCTGACTGACATGGCGTGCAGTTGAGTGAATCTTCAGAACAGCTTCTTGTCCAGCTCATTTAAACAGAGGGAAGGGCACTGGTAAAAGATCACTGTGCCACAGCCATCTTCACTGTTGGTTACGGGAGGAGGACTGCTGTGTTTTATGGGAAATCCTGGCATGGAAGATGACGCACCGTTAACTCCCGCCTCCCGTGCTATGATTGGCTCTTGCGGTTAATGATTCACACACGTGCGCGCCTTCAGATAAGCCACTGTTCAACCGCGCACGCCACAATCTATGTGCACGTATCGACTCTACCTACTAGCTGTTGGTTCCACCACACACACACCTTCACTTGTTGTGCACGGCGCCCCCACAGAAGGGCACGCTGAACAGATTGTCATAAAAAGTTTTAGAGCCGCGATGACAAATATGGACATACTGCCTTCTGGTGGGACTTATGGACTCATTCATGGGTACCAAGCTGTAATAAAACGAAAAAGAAACTGCGAAACTATGAACTGTGAAGGTAAGCTACATGCAAATGTCAGACTAGCACCAGCTAAAGTTGCGCTAACAGCGGCTAAATGCTAATATCAGCAAAATCCCCTTATAGAACAGCCGTATGTTGTGAAATATTAAATCCGTATGACCTGCGTGTTAATAATAGTGAGGGCTGTTCTCTCTCTCGTAGCCAATCAGAGGCCAGCAGTCTGTTCACGTCACATTAGTCACGGGTCAGCGCGCTTTGGCCACAGCCAGAGGTCGGTCCCAAAACATATACCTGGTCAGACCGGTTTGGCCTGTGGAGATACCACTATAGACAATACACAGTGATCACCCATGCCTGACGCTTCAGACGTGCTCAGTCTGTTTAGCCATGAGGGGCAGCACACACACAGTTTTAAATGGAAAAGTAGAAAATGCTTTATAGAAATAAACGTAAAGTGACTCTCTCTCACTTTGAAGCAGTGGTGCAAAGTACAAGTAAATAGACAAAGTAAATGAGTAAATGTCATTAACTTCAGTTCATTTTAGAGCTTATGTACTTACTACATTATTGATTTGAACAGTTATGGAATTTCTACAAATGTCCAAAAAAATGTCAAACCATTTGACTTTTTTGCACAATCTTAAATGTTATGTTCATGGCGTTGTAACCTGCCACATTGTTGGCCGTGGTGCTGTGATGACAGACTGTGGCTCTCCTGTATAGAACACTGCATGACTGTGTTTACAGATGAGTGAAGCCGTAGTGACACGAGTCGCCCACACTTCTCCATAACATCTGGATTTCCCTTCGATGACAAGGTGGTTCCCCGACATCTACTATGAGGATCTGGATATGAGAGGAACATTTATGCCCCTCTCAGTCATCCAAACTCTCCATGGCAACCAAACCCATGTCCCAGAATAGCATACATGCAGGTGCGGAGCGTTAGCTAACACATCAGTGCTCACAACACTCAGCATTTATCATCTATATTTAGCCCTAATATACATAAGAATTGTATTTTACCTGGTAGTTAAACCCTCTTCTTGTCTAGAGACTTCAAATGAATGTAGGTCACGTTGTACAGTGTGTTTGTACATCCTATGTCCACAATGCCCTGTCAGCCCCAGTAGGACACTCACCTCCAGTCCAGCGTCTGTGATGGTGGACCTCTTGAGGCTCAGAGACCTCACTCCCTTCTTGGACAGGGGGTAGTTATCTATGAACTCACAAATGTCCAGGTCCGACACCCCCACCAGGCAGAAGGCCTGGAAGCCCCTCAGAGCAAAGGCCTGCAGGCTAACAAACTCCTTCTCCCCGTTGGGCAGTAGCACATACAGCTCCTTGGCGTGCAGGATTGGAGTCACCCCCTCCCAGAATTTGGGCTGGTAGAGCACTTTGCGCCAGGTCTTACAAACTTGAGCCAGCACACACTTCTCTGCGGTGGTGAAGTACCATAGCAGCCTGTTGAGCAGCTTCTCATCCAGCACCAGCTGGCGCTCCAGCAGCACAGGCTTGGGCAGGTTCAGAGGGGCCAGGGCCCGGAGGGAGGGCTTCAGTCCCAGAGGCTTCATAGAGTCCAGCTCATTGGTCAGGAGGGGGGAGTCCAGGTGGTGGTGGTGGTGATAGTGCAGGGAGGTGGAGGGTGGGGGCAGGATGGAGGGCACCGAGGAGGACTGACACAGGCGGTTCTTAGCGGCCGGTGTGCCTTTGGTGATGCTGGCACTGCCCAGACCGTTGGGCTGGCTGGGGGGCAACTTCACCAGACCATTGCGAGTCACGCAGGTCGACTTGAGCTCGCTGGGGCTGGACATGTTCGAGTCTGGACCTGAAACAAAAAAGACTCACCATTAGACCCACGAACAACAGAGAGGACTTCAGACCCACGACACTGCAGCAGGTTAGGAACCACAGAGAGGACTTTAGACCCATGAACACTGCAGCAGGTTAGGAACTACAGAGAGGACTTTAGACCCACGAACACTGCAGCAGGTTAGGAACTACAGAGAGGACTTTAGACCCACGAACACTGCAGCAGGTTAGGAACTACAGAGAGGACTTTAGACCCACAAACACTGCAGCAGGTTAGGAACCACAGAGAGGACTTTAGACCCATGAACACTGCAGCAGGTTAGGAACTACAGAGAGGACTTTAGACCCATGAACACTGCAGCAGGTTAGGAACTACAGAGAGGACTTTAGACCCACAAACACTGCAGCAGGTTAGGAACTACAGAGAGGACTGCAGACCCATGAACACTGCAGCAGGTTAGGAACTACAGGGAGGACTTCAGACCCATGAACACTGCAGCAGGTTAGGAACTACAGAGAGGACTTCAGACCCACGAACACTGCAGCAGGTTAGGAACTACAGAGAGGACTTTAGACCCACGAACACTGCAGCAGGTTAGGAACTACAGAGAGGACTGCAGACCCACGAACACTGCAGCAGGTTAGGAACCACAGAGAGGACTTTAGACCCACGAACACTGCAGCAGGTTAGGAACTACAGAGAGGACTGCAGACCCACGAACACTGCAGCAGGTTAGGAACCACAGAGAGGACTTTAGACCCACGAACACTGCAGCAGGTTAGGAACTACAGAGAGGACTTCAGACCCATGAACACTGCAGCAGGTTAGGAACTACAGAGAGGACTTCAGACCCATGAACACTGCAGCAGGTTAGGAACTACAGGGAGGACTTCAGACCCATGAACACTGCAGCAGGTTAGGAACTACAGAGAGGACTTCAGACCCATGAACACTGCAGCAGGTTAGGAACTACAGGGAGGACTTCAGACCCATGAACACTGCAGCAAGTTAGGAACTACAGAGAGGACTTTAGACCCATGAACACTGCAGCAGGTTAGGAACTACAGAGAGGACTTCAGACCCATGAACACTGCAGCAGGTTAGGAACTACAGGGAGGACTTCAGACCCATGAACACTGCAGCAGGTTAGGAACTACAGAGAGGACTTTAGACCCATGAACACTGCAGCAGGTTAGGAACTACAGAGAGGACTGCAGACCCATGAACACTGCAGCAGGTTAGGAACCACAGAGAGGACTTCAGACCCACGAACACTGCAGCAGGTTAAGAACTACAGAGAGGACTTCAGACCCACGAAACTGCAGCAGGTTAGGAACTACAGAGAGGACTTCAGACCCACGAACACTGCAGCAGGTTAGGAACTACAGAGAGGACTTCAGACCCACGAACACTGCAGCAGGTTAGGAACTACAGAGAGGACTTCAGAACCACGAACACTGCAGCAGGTTAGGAACTACAGAGAGGACTTTAGACCCACGAACACTGCAGCAGGTTAGGAACTACAGAGAGGACTTCAGAACCACGAACACTGCAGCAGGTTAGGAACTACAGAGAGGACTTCAGACCCATGAACACTGCAGCAGGTTAGGAACTACAGAGAGGACTTTAGACCCACAAACACTGCAGCAGGTTAGGAACTACAGAGAGGACTTCAGACCCACAAACACTGCAGCAGGTTAGGAACTACAGAGAGAACTTCAGACTCACGAACACTGCAGCAGGTTAGGAACTACAGAGAGGACTTTAAACCCATGAACACTGCAGCAGGTTAGGAACTACAGAGAGGACTTCAGACCCATGAACACTGCAGCAGTTTAGGAACTACAGAGAGGACTTCAGACCCATGAACACTGCAGCAGGTTAGGAACTACAGAGAGGACTTTAGACCCATGAACACTGCAGCAGGTTAGGAACTACAGAGAGGACTTCAGACCCACGAACACTGCAGCAGGTTAGGAACTACAGAGAGGACTTCAGACCCACGAACACTGCAGCAGGTTAGGAACTACAGAGAGGACTTCAGACCCACGAACACTGCAGCAGGTTAGGAACTACAGAGAGGACTTTAGACCCATGAACCAGTGCTTACCTATGTTCCCGGGGTGTGATTTTTTTTTGTAGGTGAGTTGGTACATCAACCAATCACAAGTCATGCGAGTGAAATGTCATACATATATCAGTCAGCTTAACCCTGACCCTGCCCTAGCCCCTAACCTTTAGGATAGTGGGCCAGTGCCTAATCTTAATCAATAGAAGTGGGAGCACATAAGTACCGGGGAACATAGGGCTGACCCCCCTCACACAAAAACAAACCATCAACACAAGTTGGAAGAGGTTGTTTAGAACCTACATCACATCAGTGAAACTCCATCATTTCAACCCTAATATTCCTGATGATTGTGTCAAATGTGGTAAAGAAATGGGGACACTTTATCATTGTGTGTGGCAGTGTGAGGAACTTTAAAGAGGGGGTATTATGCAAAATGGACTTTTTCAAAATTTACATCATGTTATTCTGTCATTCCCTCATTAAAAACATGCCTGAAGTGTTGCCTTGGCACATTCACGTATTTTTGAGTAATCTGTAAAAACTCTGATGGCGGCCATTTTAGGGATAGCTTTGCCTGAGTCCTCCTAGGAACGCCCCCACCTCCTGGAGACGCCTCCGAGCTTTCGTCACCAGCCGAGTAACCAACCACTGCTCCTCAGCAGAACCCCCTCCCCACTGATGCCACAGACAGCGTGTGGAGGGGGCGTGTCGGAAAGGCTCAGAGGTTCTTAAAGAGACAGAGGCCTATTTCAAGACATTCACTACAGCCATTTTGAGAGAGACATTTTATACAAGGCAGTTATTCTAATTTACTGCATTTACAGACCAACAGAAGGTTTGTCATCATTGTAGTGTGATATAGACTGGTGCTATGTGAGTGAAAAAAGCCGAATACCCCTTCTTTAAATCTTTTGGAAGCAAATATGTGCGGACATTTCGGATTTGATTGAACGTAAAATGTCCATTGATGGTAAACTCTGTGTACTGCACAGTACTTTCCAAATAGCTTCAAATGCAATGAAAGAACAGGAACCATGTCATTTTTTTGCCTGGTACAGGTGAAATTTGTTACTGCTCTGAAATGGAAGGACATAGAAAGACCTGTGGCCAAACGCGGTTCACAGGTGTGGTTGATTCCTGTGTGTAAATGCGTGCTCATGTGCGGGTGGTGAGTGTGCGTGGTGGCGGTGCGTTCATGCCGCTCTGAACAGCTGCCGTGCGTTGCCACTGATTGACACCGCTCTAAAGGCTGGTTTATACTTCAGCAACAGCTCCGCGTTTAAGGCTGCTTGAAAATCGAGCGGCCGATCCCGCCCACCGCAGCCCCGTCTGCTTGACTCAAGCCGGCATCGTTCACGTTAGGTCTATTTTAAACATTTTTGTTTTTAAATGGTTTCAAATCTACAGCACAACGTGAATGCAGAGGAGCTACGCGGAAATTTAAAACAATTCTAGCTTGCGTCAAGTGGATGGGCTTGCAGTAGGCGGGACCGACACCTGCCGCCACATACACTCATCACCCGCACATGGGCGCGCACTTACACTGACAATACACAGGAATCAACTGCCCTGCCTGGTGTGGTGAGAATCAGCTGCAACGAGCATCAGCTGTTCAGAGCGGCGTGAGGAGGCAGGAGCAGTCCAAACACACATTCAGGAATCATCTGAGTCATCTGAATCATCATGAGTTTGGAGCAACATAACCACCTCTGCTACATCATAAAGACACAAGTCCTCTTTTCACTGTCTGAAAAGAGGAGATCTTTAAAATAATATTTTATCACACTAAAGATGAGCGCTCTTTTGATTTTTGTTGGGATCACAAACCTGGCTTGGATCGCGATATGGAGACAGACAGCATACTGCTCACCTCCTCCAAAGACATAGAAGTAAGAAAAAGGACTGATGTCTGACATTTATCCCCACGAGAGTCGCCTCTGCTCTCACCCAAACACAAACTGATTTCTGCAACGGAACAACAATACAACTTTTGGTCAACAACTACTTACTGCTAACAATAAAGCAAAGGTTTAGGTCATGTCTACACTGGAGCTTTAGGGAGAGCCTGTCTTGAGGAATGGTCTCAAATTCAAGCTCCTGTTTTATCCAGACTCATCAGCCGTTACAGGAGACGACCCAGAGCTTTTGTCTTTGCCAAAGGAGGCGACACAAAGCACTGGCTAAAGAGACTCCAGGGAGGTTTGTAACACTTTTCGCTCGAGTAACTCTGAGCTTTTGTGCAACAGCTCTCAAACTTTGACCCAAAGCACATATTTGATGGCTACAAACGGCACGCAATGAAAACACTAAAGTGGTGAGTTGAAGAGTTTCCTCTGTTTTAGGTAGAGGTGGGAAATATATTGCCTACAAGATATCGAAATTGCTGTTTGTCATCCAGCAGATAAGTAGAAAATGACTAAACAAGCATGACATTTGGTCCAAGTATTCACTAAAACCCTCTGTCAAAAAATCTGGGTGACCAGGAAAAATTCCAAGATGTCTGATGTGCACATTGATGTATGAGATACAAGCAGTTTCAGTCCTCCTCCAGCTCTCCTGATCATGTGTGATCTGTGCACCATCGGGGTCAGAACAGGAGCCCTCTGCCCTCGGCTTCAGCTGCACACCCTCAACTCAGTCTGACGAGATCTGAAAACTCTTTTATACCAACTCGTTGATATGTAAGACAGCATTTGGGAAACTAAACTAAACTATCACCAGTCTACTATCACAGAGACATGTGTAACCTGAACGTTTTTGTCTCTAAACTGTGCTGACTGAATCCAAGCTTAGTAACGTTTATTGTGTTACTAGTATAACTTTCAGAGTTCATTTGGTCAGGCAGATGGCGGCTGAAACATATAAGCTACTGTGGGAGGAAAAAGTGAGTACACCATGTGGAATTTCATACATGATCTTTATTGACATCACAAGAATGATTCAACAGTGTCTGCCTGAACTAATTCCACCCAAACAGTTACATTTGATCATATAATTATTGGCCATAACATGTAAGCATTCATAGGAGAGGGAGGAATAAGTAAGTGAACCCCTTGAATCTCACTGAACTGCAGCAGTTTTGTAAAGCGGAATGATCTAAGATTCATCCTGATCGTTGTGAGCGTCTGATCTGCAAGTACAGGAAAAAAGTTATTTCTGCAAAAGAAGAATCAGCAGATATTTAATACAGGGGTTCACTTACTTATTCCACGCTGTTGTGAATGTCTGAGGTTTTTCTGCCAAATATCTTGATAAACTTGTGAATTTATTTTTCTATTGGTGATGTCACGTTGTCCAGGCCCTGAAGCCACAAAACGGCCCCACACCATGATTCTCCAGACTCCACAGTGAGAAGAGGGTTTGATGTTGGTGATGCTCCATTTGTCCTCCACACATGACATTGTGTGTTCCTCCCAACATATTAAATATCTGCTGACCCTGATTCAGCAATAACTGCTTTTCTGTAGTTACAGATCAGACGCTCACAACGACCAGGATGAATCTTGGACCATTCCTCTTTACAAAACTGCTGCAGCTCAGTGAGATTCAGGCGGTGCACTTACTTATTCCTCCCTCTCCTGCGATTGTTGACATGTTATGGCCATTAAAAGTATGATCAAATGTAAATGTGTGGGTGGCATTAGTTTAAGCAGACACTGTTTAATCATTCCTGTGATTTTTATAAACATTTTATGACAAATTTAGGCAGAAATGTGAGAAATTCCACAAGGTGTACTCACTTTTTCCTCCCACTGTACATAGGTTCCATCTTTATAATTTGAAAAATTAAAAACAAATCCTTTCACCTTTGCTTGTTGACTCTACTTTAAGTCTGTAAAGCAAATGCATAAACTAATGACCAGAAACACGTGAAACTTTTGACCAAAACTGAAGAAAAAAAACTTGACATTTTGAGTGGACTGGTTAATGGAGAAGCACTGCAGTATTGTGCTGTGCAAATGCACAATTATTGAATATATGTAAGAAATGGGGGGAAAGCACAGCAGTGCAGCGCTTAGCACTCGTGCCTCACAGCTAGAAGGACCCGGGTTTGATTCCCACCCGGACGGGGCCTTCCTGTGTGGAGTTTGCATGTGGGACAACGGATGGAAATTAGCTTAAGCCTACAATCCAGTGTGGCGTGTTTACATACATGGATGTGCATGTATGTATGTTCATGAACACGCGCTGTGCTGACCAAACAAAAAACATCATCAAACAAATGAACAGGAAAGCCAGGCACAAAACTAATGTTCTGTCCTTTTCATGGCATTTATCATTTCTGTTGTTTCCCCACTGAGAAGATCTGTCTCACCCCTCTCCCCTCCATCAAGGACATACTCCACCTGTCTCCCCCTCTCCCCTCCATTAAGGACATACTCCACCTGTCTCCCCCTCTCCCCTCCATCAAGGACATACTCCACCTGTCTCCCCCCTCTCCCCTCCATTAAGGACATACTCCACCTATCTCCCCCATCTCCCCTCCATTAAGGACATACTCCACCTGTCTCCCCCTCTCCCCTCCATCAAGGACATACTCCACCTGTCTCCCCCCTCTCCCCTCCATCAAGGACATACTCCACCTGTCTCCCCCCTCTCCCCTCCATCAAGGACATACTCCACCTATCTCCCCCCTCTCCCCTCCATTAAGGACATACTCCACCTGTCTCACCCTCTCCCCTCCATCAAGGACATACTCCACCTGTCTCCCCCTCTCCCCTCCATCAAGGACATACTCCACCTGTCTCCCCCCTCTCCCCTCCATTAAGGACATACTCCACCTATCTCCCCCATCTCCCCTCCATTAAGGACATACTCCACCTGTCTCCCCCTCTCCCCTCCATCAAGGACATACTCCACCTGTCTCCCCCCTCTCCCCTCCATCAAGGACATACTCCACCTATCTCCCCCCTCTCCCCTCCATTAAGGACATACTCCACCTGTCTCACCCTCTCCCCTCCATCAAGGACATACTCCACCTGTCTCCCCCTCTCCCCTCCATTAAGGACATACTCCACCTGTCTCACCCTCTCCCCTCCATCAAGGACATACTCCACCTGTCTCCCCCTCTCCCCTCCATTAAGGACATACTCCACCTGTCTCCCCCCTCTCCCCTCCATCAGCTAGACCCATTTGAGATCTACAAACATCTTCTTCTGAGACACTGAACAGTGAAGAGGCACCAAGAGCCCCCACACCTGCAGCACGGAGGAGGCGTCACAAGAGGAGCTACAGGAAACAACAAAAGGGACCAACGAGGAGATGGTGATAGACTGTGGAGGGAGCTGTGCAGGAGGAAGAGGAAGGACGAGGTGGAGCTGACCAGTGCAGGACACCACGCTCTGAGACAGAGACCGTTTCAGATGATCAGAGGAGACAGAGGGCAGCTACAGTTTCTCCATCCTCCAAGGTCATGCGGGTGGAGTGGCTGAAGGACAACGAGACCATCGACCCGGCCGAGGACAGGAACTTCTACATCACCGTGGACACAACCTGATCATCAAGCAGGCGCGTCTGTCCCACACGGCCAACTACACCTGTGTGGCCAAGAACATCAGGGCCAAGCGCAAGAGCTCCACCGCCGTGGTCATCGTCTACGGATTTCCCATCAACCATTGCTCCTCCTGTGACCAAAACAGTGAAGATGGCGGCCGCGACACAACCATCTTTCACCAAAGGAAAAAAATGAGTGGAAAAAGAGTGGTGCCACTGAATGGGTGCTGCTGCCGGATGCTCTCTCATCGAATGCAATTTCTCCATCTGTGAGATCAATAAAGTATCATCTTATCTTATCTTATCTTAAGGACATACTCCACCTGTCTCACCCCTTTTTCATCATTTGTGATGCTTGATGGCTAATGCTAATGGCTATAGGAATAATACACTGAGCAGGCTAATGCTAACAGACTCTGAAAAGCCTCCCGGATTAGACGACTTGCTAACTGTCCTCAACACTGTCTTTTTAAATATTTTTTATTTCCATGGGCTCCAATCAGGAGGGGAGGAACTTGTTTGCTCTCCTTACTTTACAATCTCTTTAACAGCGTTGGCCCTTTTTGAAGAAGACAATTTGATTTGGCAAATCACTTATAACAAGCTCGCAGCGGCGGAGTGATCTGCTAGAAAAAAGTCCCTCAAAATGGGATCGTTCATGTGATGCAGGTCAGTTATATTCCAGACGTGATTCTATGGACACAGACATTTCTATGGTTAGTCTGGTGTTATAAGTGATTTGCCTCAGGTGCTCTGTGGAGCGGGTCACACTGTTTGTAATGCAGGCTAGCTGATACCATAGAAATACACTAGCCTTGCACTAGCCTAGCACCACGTAACTCTTCAAATATAAGAACTGCATGAATTACAAAAAAAAATATCTCCAGGTACCAGCGACACTCTGGATAATTTGGAAATGAGGCTTTATGTCATCCCTTTAACTCTGCCTTTTATTTTTTGACTGGGAACCCACCGTACGGCTATCGTAAAATGCCTGAAAATAAATGAAAAATATAGACACTCAGGACTCCACTCCTGCCACACATACTCCACAGGGACCATTAACTCAGCCCAAAGACCATTTGAGGGACCGAAAGAGCATTTCAGGGACCACTCGGACCAGTGCACAGCGCCCCTAGAGGTCATGGTCTGTAATGGTCCGGACCGGTCTTTAATATTCCCGGACCAGATACCACACTTTCGGCTACAACCCCCTCTCCAGCAGAGGTTTAGGTATAAACCTTCCCACTCTCCACTGCAGGTGCTTTTGTGGAAATGGAGGCATAACTTTCACCTTGTATTTCCTCCATCTTATTACTATGAAGCTTATTTGTTGATTTTTTAAACTTAAGAAGGTGAAACTTATAGTAAAGCCATTATTTTCCTCTGATCTTGCCTTGTGGGCTTATTTCCTTCCATTCCAGCTCCTATATTTGATATTTTATGTTAAAGTATTTGTTTCCTCAATCCCTCTCAACAGACTGATGTATCCCTGTAACTATTTACAAATCAAGCCCTGACCCATCAGTCGAAAAGCACTGAACCTTCAGGTCCTGACCAAGATCCTAACATGGTCTCACACTTCTGACAGCTTTGGAAGATAATATGTTTAGTGTCTGGGTGATCTGTATCTGAGCCCCCAGGTCAGCTCTGTCAGGCTACTTCAGATTCCTCACCATGTGCTTCAAATGTTTGGGACTATGTCACAGAGGAGTCCGAGTGTGTTGTTGATGTGACTGTTGAAGTGAGCCCACATGTGATGGATGTGTTGAAGGCCCCCACTGAGGCGCACCTGCTCTCACCCTCTGACACCAGATTACATCACAGAGACTGTTTTCTGTGGCATTAAAGCGCATCTTGCAGCCCCACAGCTAGCCTTGCCTCCGAGCGGCCCACGACTGTATCAGATCCAGCCTAGCCTGGCCCACCCCAACAGCCTCCACAGCCAGGCCCACCCCACACGGAGAGCCGGGCATCCTGAGCCCGGACAGGCAGGCCCACAGTCTGGGACTGATGCTCAAATGAAAATCAAAGCGCTTACGTCAGCGGTACCGCTGGCGTCATGTTTGTGTTAATGAAAGTCAGGCCGATGCGGTGGATGCACAGGCCGCGGCGCGCACAAAGAGCAGCGCCATCGCTCCGCGCTCACTGCGGAGCTGCGTCCATCAGCCCCGCGCCTCTCTCTGCCCCTCTGCCCCTCTGCCCCTCATGCTCCTCACAGCCTTACCTTCACAGAGAATCCTCTGAAGCTTTAATCCATGCTCTCGGTCCTCCCAGCGCTGCGGCGCGGTGAAGGCAGGAGGCAGGAGGAGGCTATGCGCGGACTCGGAGAGATGCCGTCCAGCCCATAGACACGCGCACCGAGCACCGACCCACGGCGGACACACGCGTGCGACCCACGGGCTTGTTTGTTTTGGGTCAGTCCTCCACAACACAAGCCTGTTGTTTTGGGTTAGTCTTCTGCCGTGTAATTTCTGCTCAGCACGCTCGCTCGCACGCACGCACACGCGCAGCGCAGGCTTCGTGTCATTTAAAGAGATAGCAGCTGGAGCAGCGCCGTGCGCGGTGAAGCCTGCGTCCTGCTTATGTAACAAACACTGTGCACTGCAGACACTGGTACAGGAGGCCCGGGGCCGGGCCAGGGGCCACTGAGGGCCCGCCCATCATGGCCCCTGCGTGTGGAGGAGCTCTTGTGAAGAGCAGGTTCTCCATAAGGTTATATTCATTATCATAGGCTATGTGACTGATTCACC
Organism: Gobius niger; assembly: GCF_951799975.1. NCBI lineage: Eukaryota > Metazoa > Chordata > Actinopteri > Gobiiformes > Gobiidae > Gobius > Gobius niger. The sequence goes on from NC_136861.1 coordinate 1,278,065, forward strand.
TTTATGATAAAGAAAGGATATCACCACTACACCTGCAGATAGAAGATGAGAGAGCACTGTCCTGTTATGGGCATCACCTCAAACAGGAAGTGACATCACAGCTGCGCTCCTATCACTTGTCTTTTCTGGATCTGTCTCTTTGTTCGAGTCCAGAGAGGCAGCGACTGAAAAGGTTTCTATTTATAGTCTTATCCCCCCCACCCCCCGCCCCACGCGCGCGCGCGCACACGCATACATACACGCACGCACGCACGCACGCACGCACGCACGCACGCACGCACGCACACACACACTAAATATAGTCATCAGCTAGCAGAACATAAAGCGCAGACCCAGCTGGTGCACATACGCCACATGAATATTGCAGGGGGGGCCTCTTCAGTGGAGCCTTGGGGGACACCCCCCCCCCCCCCCCCCCCCCCTCGTTGGGCTCTGTCCACTGTCTGAAAAGTCCACATCGCGGGGACATCACACACATTCTACATGTAAAGTAAATGTTGTGATTAGGGAGAGAGAGGAGGACCCAGCCCGGAGATGACTCAGCCTCCTCTGTTGCCATGGAAACTGCCTTCCTGCATCCGTCTCTTGGAAACAGCGCGTCGCCGGGGAAGGCGAGCGGACGGGCCCACGTGTGGTGGGGGCAGTTATGCAGATGGAGCGAAATGTTCACAGGGAACGTGACGGCCAGCAGGTGGCAGCAGCATGCAGCCTGTACACATGCTCTGTGACTCCAGCACTTCCTCACCTTGTCTTTGTTTGGAGTTCTCTGGGCGTCACAGCTGGTCTGGGTTATTCAAACACAGAATGAGACCGTTTCAGTTTCATTGTACAGCATGGTCTGTGGCTTCATGATGAACACACTTTGAACAACAAGCAGCATCCCCCCTCTCTCTCGGTACAGCTGCGTTTTTTGCCTTTTTCTGTGAACTGCATTGTTTTACTGGATGCTTTTGTACGTCTTTGCCATGTTATTGTGGAGGTTCAGTGGAGGTGTCACAAGAGGCACTACAGGAAACAATGAAGGGACAAACGAGGAGGTATCCAGGCAAGACTCACTGCTAAGCCACAACTCAGTCAGATCAGATCCAATATTGGGCTTTAAAAAAGGGTTTTACCAGTAACACAATGTACTTATACTACAGCGTCAAACCCGATCACTGAGCTTACGGCAGCCACAGCGACGGAGCCATGCACCTATCCAGATGTGCACCTATCACCAACAAGTCACCTCACGTCAAGGACTGTGATTGGTTGATCCTTACACAACATGAGGAATTTGGCAACAACCAACCAGGCCCTTCCTGCTTAGCTTCGAGATCTGACGGGATCAGGCAGAGCAAAGGCCTTTTTGTGTTATTAATTGAAGAATACAGTGGAATGGAGAACTATTTTGCCTTGCGTCCAGACGCCGGGGTCACAGCAGGCAGGACAGGTCGCTCAACTAAACCATACCTGAGGGTTTTTAAAAACTGCATTAATGAAGTCAAATGTTACTCCAAGTCTGTTTTTGATGACATAGCACGGTTTAAAGCTGAAAAAGTTGATTTTGTCCATGTCTCCTTTTGAAAAAAACTTACCACACACTGTCATCCTGCAAAAGGTGAGACTTACAGGTGGGTAACCTTCCGGCAACTATAAGGTAATTTTGTAAGAATAAATGGAGGGGTAAGTTTAGTCCTTGTGGTAA
>NC_136861.1:1284751-1462251 GCF_951799975.1 Gobius niger
AAATCAAAGCTAAAGGCATCCAACCAAATATTAGAGAGCGAGTCCTTTTGTTTTGTTCAGGGAGTCTTAGTTTAAATCATACCAGCATGCAGAGGCCAGAAGTACTCAGTTACATTTACTCAAGTACTTGAGTAACTTTTTGAAGAAATTGTACTTCTATCATACAGTACTTTTTACTTCTACTTGAGAAAAATTATAATGAAATATAGTCTGTACTCTTACTGAGTAAAAATAATTGTTATTTTTATCCACTATGAGTAAATCTTTAAGCGGCAAATGCCTATTTTTGCCATTTGATCGGATTTGACATGAGACTTTGTAATGATTTTGACATTGCCTTTATATCTGTTTCTGTCTACTGTGAGTTTTTTAGGTAGGTAGTTTTGTAGTTACTAGGCTACTGTTTGCCCTGTTGTGTGCATACTTCACTTTGGTCAACAGTGTTGTTTTTAAAGTGCAATACAAATAAAGCTGGATTGGATTTTGATCTATAAAACAGATGTCGATCATTCATTCATTCATTCATTCATTCATTCATTCATTCATTCATTCATTCATTCATGCTATTTTAAGGACCCAGAATCCTGGTCCATAGTATTAAAAGAAAACAGAAAAATGATGATGGCCATACCGCCTTTGCTACGCCCAGTCCCTCCCCGCAGACTGGTTGCCTCGCTTCCGTCAGTCTACCCCATGGCAGCTGTGGCTACAATAGTAGCTTACCACCACCGAGTATGGAGTGAACGAATAGTGCAATGTAAAGCGTCTTTGAGTGTCCAGAAAAGCGCTATATAAAACCAATGCATTATTATTATGCTAATAAAAGTAAGAGAAAGTTGCTTGTTATGTAGAAGTATTTAGTTATTCTGTGTTTTCATGACATTTTCTTTGAATTTTCTTTGGAAATATCATGACTTGCACATGGATTCATGTTTTGTTTCACACAATTTTTGGTTGTCAATGAGAAAAAACAAAATCTGACTTTTTCAGTTACTCAATACTCACATTTTCTCCAAGTACATTTTTCTTTTTTTTACAGTAAAGGGACTAGATGCAAGTTGGCCATTTTATACTCACTACTGCCACCTCTGGTCATACGTGTAACTGCACCTTCTCTATTAAGCTCGTGTATGAAATGCATGCAATTCGGACCCGAAGTGACACCTTTTTGAGAGACAGTGCAGGATTTTACAGGTTGTGGTGAACATGTCTGAGCTCATTCTACACCTTGGGACATTGCTGGAACATGTACGGGGAGGAATATACATCATTTTTAACATTTTTAAACTCCGTATAGTCCCTAAATTGGGTCACTACTTTTTACATGTACTTGAGTCAAATTCTTTCCAAGTAACGTTACTCTGAGTAAATATTTTGGCTACTCTACCCACTCTGCCAGCAGGTAGCGCTGATAAGAAGCCCGTCAAGTCCCCCTGCCTCAGACGCACGAAGAAGAACGCACTAGCACTAGCCTAAGGAGCTAACGACAAGAGCTAACACACGCTAGTGCCGAGCACCGCACACTGACAAACAAACGGAACTCCTCCACCCTCTTCCACCCTCCTGCCCGCCTCCATGCAGCTGTCCACAGGGGAATGAGCCGCAAAGCCTCGGGGACTCGGCTCAGCGGCGCCCACAGACTCCTGCAGCCTCCCTGGAATGACTGGCAACCCAGGTCCGTACGCTAGCAGCTGTGTGTTCCGGTGTGTCCCTGCCGCACGGCCTGTGTGCTGGTGGCGGTAGTAGGGTACTGCGTGGCTACCGGTCCGACCACACGTCCTTTACCGACGTTTGAAAAGCGGCTCGGGGAAGCACAGGCAGCGGAGGAGCGGTCCACAAACGTGTCTGCAGCCTGTGCTCACGTTCACCGTAGGTTAGCTGAAGGCGGCTAGCTAACTGCTAACTGTTTGTGCTCCCTCTCCAAACATCTCGCAAACGCCGCGTAGACCCAGATTTGCTAAGCCCTGAACACCTTCGCAACTGTCACTTTAGCCAGGGCGAGTGCGGATCATGTGCTGCTAACATCTGTAGCAGTCTCTATGAAGGTTTGAGACGGGCCTAAAGTCCAAATCCCAGCTGGTAACAGTTGCATTTTCCTGTGCACAGGAAACTGAAAGTATTTTTCAACTCACTCTTTTGATTAAAATGTCTGATGATTAATTATTTTCGTTCTAAGTGTTAACTCCGACTTTCAACGTACCCGTATTGCTCTGCAACATACTTTGAATGACTTTGTTGTCTACGAATTAGTCTTTACAAGTAGTAGTAGTGTATTTGAGCAATTTAACATCCTTAATTTACATGATCACATCAGTAATGGCAACCGAAGTAGGCCGAAGTGCCTACCCCTAAAAAAGATGCCTTAATGTTTTTAGATGACAGTCGGAGGGACAGGAAGTTTCAACACGACCAAGTTGGCCTTCACTGTAGTACTTTCGTTTCAAAATGACTTTCTTGCCTTATTCTGAATAACGCAGAATTGTTGAAAGTTAAACAGGTGGATTCACACTTCTCCATTTCGTAAGCTTAACGTTACAGCTATAAAACATTCCTTTTCTTCACCTGCCTAACATTCACATTGAAGCGTTTGTAACGTTTATACTGTAAGAATATGATCCTAATGACCAGCGAGACACAGAGGATGCTATAATTGCAGGGGGTCAAAGAATGGATTTAGATGAAGATCTAACCTATATTTGGCTGCCTTTAGTTAACATCTCCTACTCATTTGTTGGTGTTTTTTAAATTTATTTTATTTTATTTTTTCCGTCGATCGTACAACATGGCACACACAAGTTACATTGCTCTATGGGAAAATGTAACTTCAAAGACCGCTTTCCCAAAATGCATTTTTCACAATTGTGACGACAACATCAGCACTTCCAGTAGCACTCGCACGAAGATTTGCTAATTATTACTTATTAAGCTTTAAACAATAAAATAAATAAACAAAATCCCGGCGACTTCAGCAGATCGCATAGTCCAGTGGTTGGTGATAGCATGTTGTCCAGGCCATGATTCTCCTGCTCCAGACTTCACAGTGGGGAGAGGGTTTTGATGATGGTGCAGTTCCATTTTTCCTCCACACAAGACGTCGTGTGTTCCTCACAAACTATTCGACTTTGGTTTGCGAAAGAGCAACTGGATGCCCCACAGCACTACTGGAAAAACATACTGTGGACTGTTGGACCCAAAGTTAAACAGTTTGGGAGGAACACACAACGTCATGTGTGGAGGACAAATGGAGCAGCACCAACATCAAAACACTAAGCTCACTAAGTCTGGTGCAGGAGCATCATGGTGTCCGGCTGTTTTGTTGCTTCAGGGCCTGGACAACAAACTATCATTAATAGAAAAATTAATTCAAGTTTCACAATTCAAGTTTTTGAAGATATTTTGCTGAAAAACCTGAGACATTCACAACACACATGGAATAAGTAAGCTTTTCTGTAGTTGCAGATGAGACGCTCACAACGAGTGAGATTCAGGCGGTGCACTTACTTATTCCACACTCTCCTGTGAATGTTTTATGTTGTGGCCATCAAAAATATGATCAGATGTAAATGTTTGGGAGGTATTAGTTCAGGCAGACACTGATTAATCATTCCTGTGATTTTGATGAAGATCAGAACACATTTAATGACCAATTTAGGCAGAAATATGAGACATTTCAGACAGTACGTACTTTTTCTGGCCACTGTAGTTGGATGGATAGCATCTGTTGTAAGTAAGAATCGTAGGTTTATTTCAGCAAAGCAGCCTGTCAGTGTCCAATAAGGAAGTCAAACTATAAACATCAATCTAGTTTATTCAAACAAAAACTGGGTAAAAGTTTAAGCAAAATCTTTAAAAAGTATAGTATACATGTGTTAAGTCGTTTAATGCACCTTTTTAAACTAGTTTATTCCAAGTCAAAATAAAATATCCAACACCAAAAGTGTGTCTAATGTTTTAACAAAACAAGCCCCATACATTGTAAAGCTGGTTCAGCTGACCTCGATTAACACATTGAGCACCAAAAACAGTTTAAAAAAAAAAGACACTCTAATACACTTCTGTGTTTCTGGGAGCTCTGTGATGAACAGAACAGAACTGAAATTAATGATGATCAACAACTTGTGAAAAGTCACGATCTGGGCGTTTAATCCGGTGTTTCCCACACATAGACTCATTTGTGGCGGTGCCACAGAATCTGCGCATAGTCGTGGCATCCAGTGCTTCTGCGGGGGCTGCTGCATCTGTCCCCCCGACCGCCCCTCACTCAGCCCCAGATCTGACTTCAGCTGAAGTGGGAGCTGCTGCCCTGTACTCCTGGTCACCTCCCACTCAACTCCAGGCCGGACTTCAGTGCGTAGCGCCTGCTCCGTCCTCCTCCAGCCTCTGTCCATCAGTCTCATTTCTCTTTCTGCTACTGGACCTTATTTGTCTTATCTGATAAACGGTGTCAGATGGCGTCTTTTCTCTTGTGTTGTGGTGTGTTCGTGAGGTGCTTTCTTTTCCACGCAGACTTTTGGGAGTCACTTTGCTGAACTGGGAGCCGAAGCTCATTTCCGTAGAGCAGCTTGTTCTGGACAGTGTTTTCTCAAACTTGTGTGGATTCAGAGGCTACAGCCGCTCTAGTGTCTGAGTGCTGAACTACACCACTGTGCCTGCATGTCTGCTCCGCCCGGGGGCGTAGCAAGGGTTCAAGGGGGGGTCTTATTTTATTTAGTTTTTGCTGCCAGCGGCATGACCTCTCCTCATTTTGTTGGAGGAGATGTGTATGTCTGTTGTTTACTCCACCACGTGCGTTCTCTCTCTTTCTCTCTGGGGCCCTTTCAGGGAATATACGATGGCCAATTGTCGTTGCACCTTGTCACTGCTGCTGCAGTGACTTTATTCTCTTGGTCGTTTCAGTCAAATCTGTTGGCCCTCTGGGGCCCCTGCTGGCTTGGGGGCCTCAGGCAGCTGCCTGCCTTGCCTAATGGCAATCTCCGCCTCTGTCTCCGCCCACTTTCCCCCGCTGAGTGGAGACAGAAGATGCACACAGATCTCTGATGGTACAACTAAAAATATTTGAGTTCTTTTTCAGCTCATTTTCTTCAGTTTGGCTTTACCCAAATCCAAAAAGCTCAAATAGCGCATGTTTCATAAAACACGTGATATCTCCGTTTCTAGAAAACAAAACAGTGATTTTGATCAAAACTAGCCTCTGGTCTGGATTGTTGGCACTTTACAGCTAAATCCCCCAAACAGCGTGGCACTCTGTGTTAAACACCGCGCTCCGCTGGGAGTTAAACGGCTCTGCGTACGGAGATAAACAGTGAATAACAGTGCACAGTGATTGATTCAGTGGATGTAGAGGACATTATGCTTGGACCTGATCGATCATACAGTTAACAGGAAACGTTTGAACTCTTACGAGTTTCTTTTGTTGACAGAGTGGACAGTTCCACGTCGGCCCAGGAGGGAGTGAAGTCCAGAGACCCCGGCCCGGCTGCGGTGCACGACGCGTTGCCTACCAGTGGCCCTGACCCAGCAGTGTCCAGCGATGCCTGCGCTGCTCCAGACAAGCGGGAAGATGGTCAGTCTGCCACACACTCGTGCACCCATATCACCGGCAGCTCCTGGTTCAAAAACATCTCCACTTGAACCTTTTATCTAAGAATGGAACCATTGTGCCCTTGAGCAAAGCACATTACCTGTGTGAATGTGATGGTTGGGGATTGGGCTCCCATACTGAGAAATGTTATTTTCTGAGAATAGACGAGTTGATGTGTACCTGTCTGAGCGTGTGCTCAGATTTTAGCATTTAGCCTCTCCTCCTTTCCTCCATTTCTAATATTATTTCTGATAAAGCTATAGTTACACAAAATTAAACATGTCGATTTTATAAGCGGATAAAAAGGGGTACGACGTCCTCCTAAGGTTTTTTAAGGTTTTTTTTTTTCTTTTTGCATGACAGGTGCGCATCAACTCGTCTAACCTCAGGTAAGACCCTCTCAGTATGGAAGAACGGTGAACTATTCCTTCAACCCAAATCTTTCATTTAGAATCATTTTGCCCATTAACAAGAATCACCAGTCATTAGGGCTGGGGACCGCTATTTTTTTTATACCAGTAACGATACTTAGTTTTCGATTTTTATGCCTGAACGACCAAAAATATTTGTCGTCTAGAACAGGAAAACAGAACAATAATGCGTAGAATAAAATTACAATATTGGGTTTATCTCCAATGTCAAGAAATGTGTGAAAAACGGGGAATAATTTTGTGGCAAAAATTGGGAAGATTTGGAAAAAAATTAGGGAAATGGGGAGAATATTAGTAATAAAAATGTGCTAAATTAAGAGAAAAAATGTAATAATGGGGCTAAAGTTGGGGGAAAATATGGGAAAATTGGATGACATTGTGGCAGAAAAATGGGGCAAAATTCAGAAAGAATTGGTCAAAAAATCTGGGGAAAAATAGGGAAAAGTTAGTAATAAAAATTGGCAAAAATCAGGAATAAATTTAGGAGAAATGGACCAACTGCTTCAAAACTGTTTTTTTGTGTGTTTTTTTTTTGTTTTTGGTACCTGCTTCCAATGCTTTTTATTTTTTTCTTCAATACCAGCAGTACCTAAACTTTTTCTCCAATGCCATACCGGTATCGCTTAATGGTCCCCAGCCCTCCCGTCATGAAATCATTTAAAGGTGAAATTAGTTATGCGAAAATGAAGCCCTTACATGTGCGGTTTTGGCTGAAATTGAACACATTTTTTTTGCAAATCAATTCTGTTTCTGATTCTCTTTCCTCTGTTTGTAAATCTTAAGAAATGAAATGCGAGCTGATCTTTGTCTGCGTTTGTGGCATTAAAATGTTGTGTTTGGGCATTAACAATGTTATTAAAAAGCATTACATTTGACTTGCTTCTGCCTGTTTAAAGCCTGGAATGATTTCGGTGCATTTTTGACCTTTTTAGTGACCTGGCGGCTGTATTAGTTAGCTTGGCGCCCTGTTTTGGGGGTTTCTGGTAGGTTTTCTCTGAATTACATGCGTAACCATCAGCAGAGAAAACCCACCAATAACCCGAAAAACAATGAATCCTGGAGTGTTCTCGAGGCCACCAGGATGGATGCAAGGTCTAATTTGCACTAATAAACATTTGGTTTGTTTCATAATGCACCTTTTTATTATTATTGGGTCATACTATCAATAACAAAGCACCTGAGTCCAAAAACACTCGCCTTTTTCTAATGAAAGAACTCAATAACGGCTCCAAATCCAAACGTCAAGTTGTGGCATGGAGATGTGAAGGACTGTCACCTATGTTGCACGTCTGGTGTCCAAACAGAATCAAGCAAAGTGCTCCATAAATGTGCTGCAGACGTGTAAACCCTGTGTGCTGCAGGTGGAGCTGAAGTTGTTGGTGATACTACAGCTGATTGGAAGTCGCTGGGGCAAGAGTTGAGGCCCAATGACGTGACGACGGATTCCACTCACTTTCAGCATGGATGCCGTGCTTTAGCTGCCAAGGACATGAGGAAATCACAGGGTGAGAACTAATGTTGAATGTTGATGGATCTTTGCCTTTATTAGTAATCTTTGTGCATTAAAATGACATTATCAAGCATTCATAAAGCATCGATTTTGCCAATATGGCTGACCTTTATTTGGCAATGACTTTTGCGACATCTCTGGACCCAAAAGTGATTTGCATCAGAAAGAGGAGGCCAGAGCTTTATAACAAGCTCTGATGTGGAGGTCTCCAGAAGATGTGTGAAGTTACGCTTAAGCTTTGTTTCCAAAAGTGCTTCACCACTTTCAAATGTGTAGCACATGTATGAGTTGTATTGGTGTTAGAGCTGTGCAATGAATCGAATTACAATTTCGATTATTACACTAAACTATTACAAAATTAGCATAATCATAATATTTGTCATCTACCACCAGAAAACGGAAAAATAATAATAATAAAGATCTGCAAATTTACAATATCAGGTTCATCTCCAATGTGTGTGGAAAAATGGAGAATAAATTGGGGGAAAATTGGGAGAAATTGTGGCAAAAATAAGGACAAATAGTGCACAAAAAATAGGGAATACAATTAGGAAAAAAATGGGGGTAAATAGGGAAAATATCAGAAATTAAAATGAGCAAAAATTAGGAGGCAAAATTAAGAAAAATATCAATCAATCCATTTTGTTCCGCTTTATCCAGGGCCAGGTCACGGAGGTAAGCAAAAATGGGGGAAATGTTTGTGAAAAACAACAAAGTTACTTCCTTTAATGCTGCCCTTGGACCAACAACAGCAAACCTTGAATCTAAAGACCCTTTTTTCAGGTTCCTGCTTTCGATCATTTCATTTTTTCGATACAGGTAAAACCCAAACTTTTTTTCCGATACCAGACTGGTGTCATTTAACGTTAACGCCCTAGTTACAAATGTTTAATTCTGGGCATTTGGGAGATTTAAAATACACCAAATGAAATCCGTAATCACGTCGGCCTGTATAACGTCGATCGGCCTTTCCGACCCCCGTCATATCAACATCAGAGCCCAGCCATCCACATGTGTCGGGCCCAGACCCAGACACATCCACTAATATGTGCTTGTGCTGCTGCAGACAGGGGCATGGCTCATTCGGACGAGGCGCGGCTGTCCAACCTGCTGCGCAGAGTGTCCCGGGAGGACGACCGGGACCGCAGGCTGGCCACGCTCAAGCAGCTCAAGGACTTCATCAGCCACAGCGAGAGCAAGACGGTGCTACACCTTTCTACCTTTCTACTGTTCACACACACCCCCCCTTCTGACCTAATCTCTGTTTTTATTCTCTCAGACATTGGGCAAACAACTGGACAATATCCTCAGCACCTTGAATGATATTTTGAACGAGAGGTGAGAGTTGATTCTCAGTCATATCCATGAGCTCCTACTGTGGACGGCTACAGGACTTACTTTGGGCCTTAGGTGGAGCAGTGTCAGGATAGTTCAGGATAGTTAACACAAATTTTAAATGAATTTAGAGGATATTATGCTGCAAATGAAAATATGACTTGTTTAGATGGATAACAAATGTTGTAAGTCATAATCATTTTTATTTCAGTGAAGCAGCAACTTAATGAGGAAACATTGGGCAGAAAAGTCATTTGTATTTGAATTTTAAAGTTACTGACAGGAAGTGACATAGAGGTACCGGTACATTTCCAGAGCAGTTTGACTCGTTTCCCATTAACTTAGGTGCTCTCCATTTGATCTCCGAGCTGCGACTTGGCTATTTCAACTGGAACGCGCACCAACTCCGTAATTGCGACATTTAAAGATGGCTGCGTCTGACGTGACTGTAAAGAAAGGGAGAGCTTCATTAAACCGCATTATTTGGCAGATGTTTCCCAAATAAACTTGTTACCTGTCAACGTGAAACAGATATGCATTGTCTTAACGGTTAAAAAGAAAATATGAAACTACTAGTGCAGTAGTATAATATTACAATGAAGTTTCTCTGTAAACTGATTATGATGCTTGAACATGAGTTCAAACAAAGTTGTAACTTTTGCAGACGCGTCTACCTCCGATTTTTCTGACCTGGACAACTGGAACGCTACAACTCGGAGAAAATGTTTTATCCCAGTCGGATATTCTGACTTCCAACATACAGATGAAACTCGGAAAATTTAGAATATTGTGAAAAACTTCATTTATGTCTGTAATATAATAAGATAATAACTTAAAATATGAAACTAATATATGATATAGACTCGTGACATGCAAAGTGTCAAATCAAGCCTATGTTTGTTTTTCATTTTGATGATTATGGCTTACAGTCCATTTTTCAAAAATTCTAATTTTTTGAGATGTTTTATTTGGGGTTTTTACAAGCTGTGAGCTAGGGCTGCAACTAACGATTATTTTGTAATCGATTAATCTATCGATTATTTTTTACGAGTAATCGAGTAATCGCTTGGCTGTGAATGGTGTAGGAAAATTGTATTTTTTCTGTTTTTTTTTAATCACAAATGGCTTAAGTGGCGCTGCTTGAAGATGTGTTGGAGTAAACTAAAGGGAAATGTTTGTTGGAGGCTCTATTCATGAAATGTACAATGAACAACATGTACACAGACCCTAACTATAAAAACAAAGTTGGATTTCATCAAAAATACTACATTTTTATGTCATTTTTGCTCCATTTTAGTCTGTGTGAACCAGAAAACGATTAATCGATTACTGAAATAGTTGTCGACTTCAATAATCGATTAGTCGTTTCAGCCCTACTGTGAGCCATAATAACAGTTATAACAAATAAAGGCTTGATTTGTCACTTTGCATGATGAAAAAGAAAAGAAAAAAAATCAATATTGTGAAAAGGGACTATATTGTTGGCTCAAAGGTCACCCCTTCATCAGCGAATGAATCCAAAACACCTGCAAAGGTCCCTGAGACTTTAAATGGTCTCAGTCTGGTTCGGTAGAATTCACCATCATGGGGAAGACTGCTGACCTGACAGAAAACCATCATTGACCCCTCCATAAGGAGGGAAAGCCTCAAAAGGTAACAGCAACGGAAGTTGAATGTTCTCTGAGTGCTGTATCAAAGCACATTAATAGAAAGTTAAGTGGAAGGGGAAAGTGTGGAGGAAAAAGGTGCACAAGTCGCAGGGATGAGTGCAGTCTGGAGAGGATTGTCAGGAAAAGGCCATTCAAAAGTGTGGGGGTACTTATGCAGGATTATGCAGGAGTTTTCAAAGAACCCATATTTCTCTGTTTGAAATCTTTTTATTGATTTCATGTGATTGTTTTTTTAATTTAAATTCCAAATCTCTTCTGAGATTTTAAATTGTTTTTTTTTTACAAGCTGTAAGCCAAAATCATCAAAATTCTAACAAAGGCTTGACGTATGTCACTTTGCATGTAATGAGTCATACTTTAGTTTCACATTTTGAGTTGAATTAACTTTTTCACAATATTCTAATTTTCCGAATTTCACCTGGAAGTTGAACTCAACATTAACATGGTCGGCACGGCAACAGTTTAAAATGGTTTGCCTCTATGTCACTTCCTGTCATTGTCCAATTAGAAACGTCACAAACATTTTAAACTGAGAACTGGGTACGATTTTTAGCAAATTTGTCTCTGCACTTTAAAGGTACATTATGCAACTTTTATGTGAAAAAAAAAAGGTTTTATTTGTGCGTATTTGTTGCTTGGAAGGTTGCTGACCACTCATACAGCTGCTGGGTCACTGCAAGGACAAATGCGCACAAATATCAACTTTCTTTTCCGCCTAAGAAGTTGCATAATGCAAAAGTTGCATAATGTTGCATAATGTACAAAAAAAACCCGACAATGACTAAATGAACCCAAAGCACATAGTGTTTTGCAGATGGCATAAGATCTGCTACACTAAAGGTACAGTGAGGAGATGCAGAGGAGTTGTTTTACACGTCTGTAGAAGTGTACCAAGCCTTGGTGTAACCCACAGAGGAGAGATGCTTTACTGAACGGCCTTGTGTGTTTGTGCCCCCGAGCAGCAGTAAACTCTTGTGGGAGCTGAGGCAGGACGCCGCCTCCTGCCTGGGGTTGCTCTGCACCGTCCTGAGCTACGAGGCCGAGCGTATCTTTAAGTGGCTCTTCCTCAAGTTCTCCTCCAGCAGCCGGGACGAGGTCAAGCTGCTCTACCTGGTGGCAGCGCAGCGGGCCCTGGAGGCGGCCGGGGAGAGGAAGGCCTTCTCTCACGTCATGCAGGTCAGTACTGCCCAGCCACGTGGTGTGAATTTGGCTTATGACAGCTTTTAGGGATGTTACCATTCACTCAAGCCCCGACTCGCTTCGATTTCCATTTTATCCCGAGTGGTGTTGATTTCTGGAGATGTATGTTTGTTAATTCATGCAGTTGTTATATTTGAAGTGTTTCGTGGCGCTAGGCTAGTGCAAGGCAAGTGCATTTCTACCATGTCAGCTGGCCTGCATTAAAAACAGTCTGACCCGCTCCACAGTGCACTTGAGGCAAATCACTTAAAAACGCTAGACTAACCATATAAATGTCTATTGTATCTGTGTGGAAAACCAAGCATTAAAGTACCGGTAACGGTATCCAGCACTTAAGTCTTAATGTGAAGTAAAATATTGACTGTCCCATTACAATGCTTTTTGTCTCATAACACCCATATGTCTCCCATGGGTATCATTCACAAACACTGACATGTTCGTGTGTTTCAGTTGGTGATGACTAACCTGCAGTCCATCCTGGAGAACGTGGACACTCCGGAGCTGCTGTGTCAGAGTGTCAGGTGTATCCTGCAGGTGGCCCGCTGTTACCCACACGTCTTCAGCACCAACTTCAGGGTCAGCAGCCAAACACCGGCACGTGTACGGTACTGCTGCATAGTCCCCCATGGTTATATGTGTGTTGGCTTTGTTTGGCAGGACACAGTGGACATCCTGGTGGGCTGGCACATCGACCACACGCAGAAGCAGTCGCTCACTCAGCAGGTGTCAAGTAAGGAGCGCTTTTCACTTTACAGCTTGGCCAAAGTCCATTGTATAGATGGGGGGCCACATGAGAAGCCTGAAATGAGTCAGAACCGCAGCAGCAATAACTCAAACTTATTCTGCTCAACTTAATCCTATAGTAAATTGCACTAAATTGTGTATTTTGAACCTGGTGCTGTTATTCAGTAGAACTACCATTATCTATAAATATTGAGCCATATCAAGCACAATCTGTCCGTCCTTACCCAGGGGAACGGGAAGTGACAACAGCTGTTTTTCTTCTTTTAAAGTTTTTGGTGGAGTGCAGGCCAAACAAAAGCGCATGGCGCCACCTACTGTATAGTGTCCAACAACAACATAGTCTCCAAATAAACATTTAAGAAGAAAATAAGATCCAATTGAGCCCTTTAGTTAACCTGGCTAACGCCATGCTGCTGTGTGCGCTCGAATCATTTGGAACTGCACAGCAGCCTGGGGACCATGTCCGAAATGTTCGCATGGATTTGGGAACCAATCACAGAACGAGGAGGGACAGCGGGATGATGACGAGCTATTCGACATACGGAAGCTTGTAGTTTATTTACAGATAAAACATAAAACGTTTATTTACGGATCCAACATGACAGCAGCAGACGCAACGCTATTTTTCGATCAAGCTTTAGACCTTGTTCTAAATAGTTTCGTAAACCACACCTCTCCTACGAGAAAATGAATCGGTGGTCCCCAGACTAAATATCACTTGTGATTTTAGTCTGGTGTTAGCCTGGCTACCCTTTAGTGTTATTTTATCTCAAATGATCCATGTGGCATAAGTTTCTACTAAATGAAAGCAGAAGCACAAACTCCATCCATCCATTTTCTTCCGCTTTATCCGGGGCCGAGGTCGCGGGGGAAGCACAAACTGTCTTCATTTAATCCGTTTACTGAGGCGGCTCTTTAACACACTGACATGTGACTGAGCTGTGGTGACGACAACATGGATTTTGTCACTTTTATAAAGGTTGGCTTAGTTTGGCTTAGTTTATTATTTTTATTATTAAATGTGCACCTGTCAATGAACAGTGGTTGCGCAATGCGCATGAATCACTCATGGGTGGGGCCGAGGGGGGTGGTGGGATTGGTGCAGTGGCTCATGGGATGGCACATAGCTCCTAATCACTGGTTAGTTAGTACCAGAGGTACCCATGATAAAGTGGCTATGATAGTTAGGAAGGAGTTAGGGAAAGGAGCCTCAATGCTAATAGACAGACCAATTCGGAAGCTTCTTATCATGGTGGACGCTGACGCACATCCGGTTTGGCGTAATACCTCTTACAAATTTACGGAAGGGACATAGGACTAAACCACATGTAGGCTAAACCAGGGGTCAAGACTTGGGCCCCTTCCGAAACGAGCAGATTGGTAAAAATACTGACATTTTCTTTTAATGCCTGAAAGCCCTTCCTTTTATGAGGAGTTTGTTTATATGTGCTGAGAGAGGAGACAAGGAACTTTGAAACCGTTTTTGTTTCATGTGGATTCTCTCACTGAATTTCCCAGTTTCAGTTGCTCCACCTCAATTTTAAACTATAGGCTCTTTAAGTTCTAATAGGTTGCGTTCACGTGACATCACAACATTCTAGAGTCTCATTTACTTTTACTCCAACACGTCCTCAAAGCAGCACCACTTTTGCTTTATGTGATAAAAAAATACATTTTCAAACGCCATTCAACTTTATTCCGGGTGTAAGAGCGCACTTTTACCTCTAGTTTAAGGTTCCTGCTGCGCCCTGAGAGTGAGCAGGGGGAGGAGGAAACATGGGAACTATTGATACTGGCTCAAATGAGTAATTGGCTTTGCTACCATGTTTAGGATCGATTTTAGCTTGGAGGAATCTGTTTCTTTGACAACCCTTGCTTGGACATAACTTGTAATGGGATGTCTGTCCAGGCTGGCTGCAGAGCCTGGAGCAGTTCTGGGTGGCAGACCTGACCTTCTCCACCACTCTGCTGGGACAGTTCCTGGAGGACATGGAGGCCTATGCGGAGGTGAGTTGGACTAGTTAAAGTAGAGTGGTGGTGTCCCGTTGTAACAGAGCTGTGTGTGTGTGAGCAGGACCTAAGTCACGTGGTTTCTGTGGAGGTGACGGATGAGGATATCCCTCCTCCCTCTGTGTCGCTGCCCAAACTGGCGGCTCTTCTGCGGGTCTTCAGCTCTGTGGTGCGCAGCATTGGAGAGAGGTTCAGTCCCATCAGGGGGCCTCCCATCACCGAGGTCTACGTCAACGATGTAAGTCTCCACATTTTCATTTGGATTTGGATCTAGTGTTAGTCTTTTCTGTTTGTTTACTTTTAGTCAACCTGTTCTTTTGTAGTGTGTCTACTTTTAGTCGAGAAAAATAATATGTTCTTTGAGTCTGCGAAATTTAACATTAAGTTTGCAATATTTTTTTTTGTTTTCAAACATTCACTGTTTTATGATGATTTTTCTAATCTCTTTTCATTTTTATGTAGTTGATTAAAAATATCTGGTTATTTTAGTCCTAGTTTTAGTCTCAGGAGCTACTTTATTTAGTTTGAGTCTATTTTATAGTGGGAACAAATCTCACTGACTAAAAGTGAATGATTTTGGAGGCCGATCTTGGCTCAGTGGTGAAACGTGTGTGTTCCCTCAGATCCTGAACCGCGTGCTGTCATGTGTGAGCACAGCCAAACGGGTGCAGTTCTGTGAGTCTGTGCTGACCGCGGGCAATGAGTGTGTGGGGGTCCTGCTGGCCAGTGTGGAGCCGTGCGGGCCCCTGATGGAGGCCGTCCTGGCCTATGGACTGGACCAGCTCAGCTGCTGCAGGGCCTGTGGCTCAGACTTCAACCTGGCTGTGCTCAGTCTGCTCACTCTGGTACGACTGCCCTGTCACAACATTACAACAGATTATCCTCAAGGAGTTTCTGCTTTACTTACTTTACACTGAGGATTAACCAATTGCATAAACTCTTGCTTTCACTCTTTTGAACGACATTAGGGACAGACAAATGCTGGGACTTTTTAGATATTAGGCCATAGGGCGGAACCATTTTGACAAATAACCTAAATGCGATTTTTCTGACAGAGATTTTGATTTACAATTTTATCATTTGATATACAGCATACGTTTTACATTTCATGCAACTGAGCTTTGAGCTGCATTTATATTCCAAAACTGCTGTTAAACATCTCTGTACTCACTGTAGTTATTTCAGCTTCATCAGCAACAACATGCAAATGTGCAAGAGACAAAGGCATTTTGTGACATCGGAAAAAAACATCCTTAGTTTTAAGCTTTCTCAAATAAATGTGATGCTCTCACACTTTCTCCCTGTTCAGCTGCAATAAAGCGTTTGCTGAATCACACGCTGCAAAACTCTGGTTCGGACAAACATCAGTGTGAATGAGCCAGAACTGTTGTTGATGTGGGAATCACTCAGTTTATCAGATTGGGTCATGCTGTACGGCCATACCATCTCTGTAGTCCTAACCATGATTCATAATAAATCAAGTCAAATAGATAAGTAAATACATTAATTAAATAAATAGGCTAATATTAGCGCAGTTGCTAATGCCGACGTCCACAGCAGCTAATAAATGCTCACTGAGGAGTCTCTGCTCCTGCTGAAACATTATTAAGAAAGACTTATCTTTGCAGTCTTTAGAGCAGAGTGGGAGTCGAGTCCAACAGCTGTAATGTACGTCCTTTGTTATTTTGCATATTAAGTAGCCATGTGCTCTGGATTAATGGGTTTGTGATGGCCTTTATATGCCAATAGGACTGAAATAACAACATGTGTCTGTCACAGTGCGAGTGAGAGGAGATGCGTGTACCGATGAGCGAAGGCTAGCCTTTTTTTGTTTTTGTTTACCCCCTTAACCCTCTCTTCTGATTGGCCAGCAGCTTAAGGAAGTGAGGCTCAAAAACTAACATGTCTATCCCTCAAAAAACAGCAGAGGAGGAAAGAATAATGCATTGGTTTTATACAGCGCTTTTCTGGACACTCAAAGACTCTTTACATTGCACTATTCGTAGCCACAGCTGCCCTGGGGTAGACTGACGGAAGCGAGGCAACCAGTCTGCGCCATCGGCCCCTCCGACCACCACCAACCACTCACTACATTCGCTAGGCTTCCTGGTGTTACCAAATGGTCTCCCATCCAAGTCCTGCCAGGCCCTTCCCTGCTTAGCTTCCAAGGTCTGACGGGATTGGGCAGAGCGAAGGCGGTTTGGCCAAAGAAGGAAAAAACTAAATAACTCAGCCACTTGAGTAGACCAAACCTCCGTTATAGCAAAAAATCAAACAAACTGAGGCACTGAGGAAGGCCTAGAGCCGAAACGCGTTGGCAAGTTTACCTAATCTAGCCATGTTTAAATAAAGGCTTTTTAATATTTCTACTTTTGGAGTGCCTCAGTTTGTTTGATTTTTTTGCTGAAGCGGATCCCTGCACTGAAGAGCACCCAAAAGACTAAACTTATACAACTTTTTACATCCGAGTAGCACTCCAGCCTCCCAATTTTTTCAAACCTCCATTATGATTGGATAAAGGTTAACGATGTAGCCCTGTGAGACAGTTGTATTCTATTTTTTTTGTTGCGTAGTGAGTCGGTTCTTCCTGAGCAGTAATAAGTTAACACATTAATTCAATATTTGATTTGCACCTGTTAACAACATATTAGGGGATATTACCTTGGTGATGTTCATGTGATAAATAAAAACAAACCCTACTGACCCTACGTGAATACTCTTTGAAGTAGTCTTTGCTCACATTTCAGATTGTGGAGCAGATCAACACCAAGCTGCCAGCGTCATATGTAGAGAAACTACTGGCCCCAGACTCTCTGCTGCTCGAGCTCCGCTTCCACAGAGAAAAGGAGGTTGGTACAAAACAGGAATTTAGCCTTCAGATCTGTGTTAACCTCTTACGGTTCTTCTGTTCAAAATGTACACTACTTTTGCTGAACAGAATTGTAAAAAGCGAATATAAAGCTTGGCACTAGTTTCTCCTTTGGCCGGCCCTGTGCAGGTGATGTCTGCGGTTCACAGCGTGTACCAGGCCCTCCTCAGCCTGAAGAACATCCCCACCCTGGAGGCGGCTTACAAGCTGGTGCTGGGGGAGATGGCGTGTGCCCTGACCAGCCTGCAGTCCAGCCTGGAGCCTCCCTACAGCCCACCGTGCCCCGACAGCCCAGCCTCGAGTCTCCAGCACCCGGCCTTCTCCTCCCTGAGCCTGCCCCCCGACAAGGCCCAGTTCACCGTCATCTTCAACCTCAGCACGCTCACCACCATCGGGAACACCAAGAACTCCCTCATCGGGGTAAAACACAGACCCACAAATCCTTCAAAAATCCTTTCTCCAGTTTGATGAACCGGTGTCAAAAATGTGATGTGATGTGCGCTGTGTTCCAGATGTGGGCGCTGTCTCCCACCGTGTTCGCTCTGCTCAGTCAGGACCTGCTGCTGGTGCACTCGGAGCTGGCTGTGTTCTACCCTGCCATTCAGTACGCCGTGCTCTACACCCTGTACTCCCACTGTACCCGGTGAGCCCATACCCTCCTGTCACCGTTACCCGCCAGACACCGTCGGCTTTATCAAGCCAATATTTTAGTTAATCAAATGTTTAGGGTTGCGGTTATGACAATGTAGTGGTGGGATCATGAAAGGAGATGTAAAAAACATGGTCTCCTCTTTCGTTCAAAGCGGGGTACTTGGCCAAACTATTGCTAGCAAATAAAAAGCCATCTGTGCCATCCCGACCACCACCCCTTACCAGGTGTCTGGTTTTCCCTCGCGCTCTTTGACCCCAGGTAGTAACCAGTCCTGCCCCGGCACAGCGAGGGTGCTTAAAATAAAGTCTCAAAGTGCCAAGACAGGTTTTAAAGCTTTTAAAACTTTAAGAATATGACTTATTTAGATCATTATCATTTTATTTCAGTGAAGCAGTGATGAGCAAACACTGATGAAGGGAGCCCCCTGAAACGTCTGACAGGCTATAAAAGTGAATCCTGACTTGGAGTGCTGTCCTTTCTTTGATTTATCCCAGTGAAGCAGCAATTTTATTGAAGAAATGTTGGTCAGAAAAGTTATTTTTATTTGAATTTTTAAGGCTGCTGACAGGAAGTGACAAAGAAGAAGGTAACATTCCAGAGCAGTTTGACTCGGAGCAGTTCGCGTCAGAAGGGGGCGTGGCCTCATTGAGGGGAAAACAGAATCTTTTGAGAAACACAATTTTTCACTCTCTTTAGCCATTTTCTGGCGAAATATAAACTTATCACATACAAATGAAGTCAAGTCTAAATCGGGACCCAAACTCATGAGACAAACTGGTATCAAAGACAATTGTTCGAGTCCTAATTCAAGAGAGTAATGGTCTCATATTATATCAATTCAAAGTGGGACTAGTGGCCTGTCATACTGTGTTTGGCAGTTGGGACTGTCCGCACAGTTTAAGTCTCGTTGGCTTCCGCGCGAAGTGTCCACATAGTTAGACATTTTTTCAGGGCGCAAATGTGGAAAACTGAGCCGCGCAGAGGGGCTTGTCTGAGAAAATGACAACTTTTCCGCATGGATCATGTGACTGGATTCTTTCTGTTGAATTGTGAACTTGTTCATTCATGGGGAATGATGAATGTTTTTGTGTGCATTATACAGACCTGCCAACCGTACTAGCTACGCATTTTGACAGCCAAGTATGCATGTACGAAATGTTGCTCTGAAAGTACGCAATTATATCTATATAGAATTTGTTTTGTTTTTGTTAAGCGTGTGGCGTGTAAATAAACTACGCAGGGGCTGAAGCTTGTAAAAGTTGACTTTTTGTAAAGCCGACCTTCTCCGATGAAGCAGCTATGCCAGCTCCATCAGCCAATCAGAAGTTGATGCTGCTGATGGCGCTCAGTCTGGGCTAAAAACATTTACCTTGGAAGCTAAAGCGTGTGCACCGCTGTGTCAGGATGGACTGGTATTTTGTTGGAGGGAAGAGCGTCCGCGACAGTAATGTTGGCAGTGACTCGCCCTCAGCCCTCCCTCTGTCTGGTCACCAACAGGTGAAGAGCAGACCACTCCCAGTTTACAACAATCTATCACCGTCTTTCTTTGTCTTGTTATGCAAGTTAAAAGTGCTCATGAAGCGCTTCTAAAGCGGTAGTGTTTAAGCACAAATGTTATTAGTTTATTGTCCATTAAAGTTAGGCTAGAGTTTCAGCTCCTCATTAAGCAAAGAGCAAATAAGACGTCCCACAGAGAACTACTATTTTAACATGAGCAGTACAGTAGTAAAGTACATTTCATGTGAGTGTCTGTGGTTTAGCCTAAAGCTACTGGTGCTTCAGGCTAAACCGCAGTTACCTTTTCAGACCTTTTAAAAGCTGTTTAATTAAAACAGGCTAATAATAATATAATATAATAATATATAAAAGTAATATAATAGAATACACATTTATTTACTGTTGGTTGAGAGAGAAAAGACTCTAAATTGCCTTTCTATAATAAAACTGTAAATATGAAAAGTTAGAATATATGAAAAAACGATTTGATGGTGACATTAGAATTCAGCTCATAATTTAAAATGCACCAGAAGCCATGAACTCTGCTGCCTCAATCATATTTGCATGTTTGCTGTTTAGCAGTGCACCACAAGCAAGCTAAGCTAGTGCTTATTGTATTCTTCAATGTAGAATGAATGTTAAGCTGTTAAAACTAAGATAAGGTTTTTCTTTAAAAAATAAAATAAATAAAGAGGCACCCCTTTTCCATTCTGTTGCACTTAATATAACCATTCTAATTGAGCTGTGCCCCAGTGTAATGAAGTATATACTTTAGTTTGTGTATTTAACTTAAAAGTGCAGCAGACTCAGAGATGAGTCTTTTCTGGAGCCTTTCTTTAAACAATCCAAACCATTAAGGTTTTGCTGCACCTTTTACAAGTTGGTCAAATAAGTAATTTGTTTGATTTGTTGCAGGTTTTTGGTAGCACTTTATTTTACACTACACTTGGTAAATTGTACTTGCCAAATTTAGTACAATGTAATGGGCTTTGTAGCAATGTGTAATAAGCAAGCGATAAAAAGACGGTATATGATATGGCTGGATGCCCCGTGGTGGAGTACACTTTGAGTACTTTATTTTTTTATTTTGTATTTTTTTACAAAGTTGGCAGGTCTGATTCTATTCTATTCTATATGAATCATAATCTGTATAAAATTGATAATTAAGGCAATATGTAGAAGAAAATGCCTTCACCCCTCCCCAATACTGATATTGACATTAAGCAGGTTCCCTGTTTCTGCTCTAAATTATGTCGTTTATACAAATCAAATGTTTTTTGTTTTTGAATTTGAAATATAATCTGGTTTAATTGATATATGCGAGTCGTCTTTAACTTAAATGTAGTATTTCCACATACTGCTGTGCGTGGATTTGACTTTGTGGCTTTGTTTCTGTCTTGGCAGACATGACCACTTCATCTCGTCCAGCCTGTCCTCCTCCTCTCCCTCTCTGTTCGACGGAGCAGTCATCAGCACGGTCACTACGGCCACCAAGAAACACTTCAGTACTCTACTCAACCTGCTGGGGGCGCTGCTAGCCAAGGACAACCTCTACAGCGAGTCCAGGTATGGCTTTGCCAGGTCGTGTCACAAATCTACTACTATTACTGTTACTGTTACTGTTAATACTATTTACTATTAATACTAATACTGATACTATTACTAATACTATCATCAATACACCCAGGTACAATATAAAAAAAAGTTGGAAATAAAATAACCAAATGTTCATCTTTTGGCAGTATTTATAGTCTCAGAATAAAATAGGCAATGCTTTCTCATTTTTCAAAGCGGCTATATAATGAAATCTCACAATACAAACAAAATAGAAAACTGTAGTGCGCTGAAGTAAAAGACATAAAAATAAAAATAGTAGTGCATTGCAGGCCATTATGCGTATAGATGGATATAAAACATTCAAAATGACTGGTGAGCAGCAGCAGCCAAACGCTGAGGCCCCAGAGCTGGTCTGAAGTGTTAGTGTTTGTGTTCCAGGAGGCTGCTGCTGACCTGGGCACAGGAGATCTCCACACTGATGAAGAAGTGCGACACCTACAGCCCTCTGTTCTCCCTGCCCTCCTTCACACGCTTCTGCAGAGGCCTGCTGGCTAATGGTGCGCCACTCACACTCACACAGCTCTGCTCCCAGTCTTAACTCTAACATGTCCCTATCTCCTGTCCAGCTCTGAGTGAGGACCAGAGCCTTTGTCTGCAGACCTGCACTGCCCTCCAGGTGCTGTGCTCTGCCCTGTCCCCTGAGCTCATGCAGAGGTAAGGAGAGCGAAAAAACATGTTTTATCTTTAATAAAAATATAAGCTATAGGCGAGATATGTGATTATACTCATTCTAAAATAGAGGAGTTGAGTCTTTTTCCTGCGGTGCTGCAGGTGTAAGCCATTATCATTAAAAGGTATAATGACCTAAACAATATCTGCACTTTAACAGTTAACTATCTGTAACCCAGAAAAGCATTCTTCAAGCTTAAATGAGATGATTGAACCAGTCTGTGCACTGTGGTGTTCTGTGTGTGCGTGTGTGTTGCAGGTGCATGGATGTGTGCAGAGTCCAGCTGGTGCACTCCTCTGTGAGGGTCCGACAGGCCTACAGCAAACTGCTCAAGAGCCTGCCCCTGGACACGGCCCTAAGGTCAGTCTGCTTCAAATTCACCTGGTCACTCTGCACCAGCCACTGAAAACATGTACAACAGGACTCCCCTCAATGAGATTCTGGAAACTCAGTCCGACTTTCCCCATTAATTAAAGTTAAAAAAAAATATTTTTGAAAATCTGTAAAATGAATGAATTCTATCTTCCTGGCACAAACCAGCGGAGCACAGACCTGACATTTACCAGAACCAAAAACAGTGTGTCTCGATGTAGCTCATTTTTACAGATTTTTACCTAAACTAAGCGCTGTATTTTCTTTAACAGCCGGCCTAGTTCACAGTCTGAGCTCCGACACGCGCATCTCAGTAGCTCATGTGAACACTCGGGATGTGTGGAAGGGTCTGTGCTTCAGACACGCACTACAGCAACCCAGCAAAACACCGTTTTTATATCAGACGGCACCCATGACTTTTTTTTTTTTTTCGCGCCAGCTCCGGCTGAGCACCTAGTTACTACGGCTCCATCAAGTATCTGCCTTTATCCAACATTAACTCATACCAAGAGACTCTGTTAAAAGTGTCTTTCAATTAGTGAAAAAGTGAATGTTCATCTTTTCTCCATTTTAAGATAAATAAAATCTTATCTTTTCTTTTTATGATGTTATGGATCAGCTATCAATTATATCAATTATATCTATTAATAAACTATTGGAAAAACATTCAACAAGGATCACTGGATTTTCTACACTATCCTTTGGTCTATTACAGGCTATTTAGTTTACATGAATAAAAAACACCCACATAAAGTGATCTGACAATTACAAGTGTGTCAGATCAATGATTCTTTAAAGGAACAGGCCACCATTTTTCCATACTGAGATATGTTCTTACCTGAGCTTAGCTGAGTTCATTTGTACCTGTCTGGTCTTCACGCGTGCCCTCAGTCACGTAAACACAGCACAGACAGCGTTAGCATTTAGCCTCTCCCCCTCGTTTGGAGCTGGAAAGGATAGAAGCGACCAAGCTCTTCCACGTTTTCCCTATTTGAATATGGCTACATGAAGTGTTCCACGATAAAGTATAGTTACACAAAATTAAACGATGTGGATTTTCTAAGCGTTTAAAAAGGGGAGCTATATTGTGAGGCGTAATAATACCAGGAGAACTTCGGCGTCCGCACTGTGCGGATGTCTCCATCTATAGGTCAGCCTTTAGGTGGTGGTTACTTCAACTTTCTTCATTTACATGAAGAAAGTTGAAGCCAGGATTTTTCTGAATGTGCTTCTTTTTGTGTCGGGGTACTCTGACCTGCTGACTGTATGCATCTGTCCCTACAGTAACCAGAGCCAGGCCAGGCTGAGGGACATCTCTTTGGCCGTCCGACAGCACATGAGCCAGGCCTCCAGCAGCACATTTCACCCCCAGGACTTCAGTGACCTCATCAGCTTCATCCTGTACGGAGTCCTGCACCGCGGCGGGTACGAGACTGCATGATTCTATTACAGCCTGAAACACCAAACATCTGTGTGTAAGCGCTCATGTTTGTCTTCGACCCCCTCACAGCAAAGAGCCGTGGCTCGAGCGCCTGTACCAGAGCTGTCAGAGGCTGGAGAGGCGCGGAGACAGTCGAGGGGACAGTCAGGGGCCCGGGCTGGTCCCGCGGGCTCTGCTGAAGACTGAAGTGGTGCTGTGGCAGTGGGCTGTGTGGGAAGCTGCACAGTTCACTGTTCTGTCCAAACTGCGCACTCCGCTGGGCAGGGCTCAGGACACCTTCCAGACCATAGAAGGTACTACAGTCACACCCAGGACAACCTGACCCAATGTAAGCCAGGCTCAGGGCAACCTGACCCAATGTAAACCAGGCTCAGGACAACCTGACCCAATGTAGACCAGGCTCAGGACAACCTGACCCAATGTAGACCAGGCTCAGGACAACCTGACCCAATGTAGACCAGGCTCAGGACAACCTGACCCAATGTAGACCAGGCTCAGGACAACCTGACCCAATGTAAACCAGGCTCAGGACAATCTGACCCAATGTAGACCAGGCTCAGGGCAACCTGACCCAATGTAGACCAGGCTCAGGACAACCTGACCCAATGTAGACCAGGCTCAGGACAACCTGACCCAATGTAAACCAGGCTCAGGACAATCTGACCCAATGTAGACCAGGCTCAGGGCAACCTGACCCAATGTAGACCAGGCTCAGGACAACCTGACCCAATGTAGACCAGGCTCAGGACAACCTGACCCAATGTAGACCAGGCTCAGGACAACCTGACCCAATGTAGACCAGGCTCAGGACAACCTGACCCAATGTAGACCAGGCTCAGGACAACCTGACCCAATGTAAACCAGGCTCAGGACAATCTGACCCAATGTAAACCAGGCTCAGGACAATCTGACCCAATGTAAACCAGGCTCAGGACAATCTGACCCAATGTAGACCAGGCTCAGGACAACCTGACCCAATGTAGACCAGGCTCAGGACAACCTGACCCAATGTAAACCAGGCTCAGGGCAACCAGACCCAATGTAGACCAGGCTCAGGACAATCTGACCCAATGTAGACCAGGCTCAGGACAATCTGACCCAATGTAAACCAGGCTCAGGACAACCTGACCCAATGTAGACCAGGCTCAGGACAATCTGACCCAATGTACACCAGGCTCAGGACAACCTGACCCAATGTAGACCAGGCTCAGGACAACCTGACCCAATGTAAACCAGGCTCAGGACAACCTGACCCAATGTAGACCAGGCTAAGGGCAACCAGACCCAATGTACACCAGGCTCAGGACAACCTGACCCAATGTAGACCAGGCTCAGGGCAACCAGACCCAATGTAGACCAGGCTCAGGACAATCTGACCCAATGTAGACCAGGCTCAGGACAACCTGACCCAATGTAAACCAGGCTCAGGACAAACTGACCCAATGTAGACAGGAGATGCACAAACGTCAATCAATGAATTGTTCTATATAACCCAATGTATAACGAAAGTTACGTATGTAACTACGGTTCTATGAATCCCGGATGACCGCCAGAGGCGGTGCTGTAAGCACTGAATGTTCCCTTCGCGCATGCGTAGTTCGAGTAATTAATACCAAATGAGTCACACCTGTGACCCTGGATGACGCCCCGGAGGTAATAAATCCCCCCGTCATCCGAGCCTCTGTTCCTAAAGAATCTTCTCGCGAAAACGCAAGGATTCTGAGTGACAGAGAAGCTCTGGCGGTCATCCGGGATTCATAGAACCGTAGTTACATACGTAACTTTCGTTCTATTTCATCCCTCCTGACCGCCAGAGGCGGTGCTGTAAGCACTGAATGACTAGTACCAGCTACGTCACGAGGAATCCTGAGCACCCACCTTACCCAGAGGATCCAGAAGGCCCCTGGAGGAGAGCACGGCCCAGAGGATGAGACGCCGCCACATTGACGTTGTAAAACCTCGTGAACGTGCTCGGGGAAGCCCATGACGCCGCAGCACAAATCGCATCCAATGGAACACCCCGCATAGCCGCCCAGGAAGTGGAGACACTCCTAGTCGAGTGGGCCTTCACCCCGATCGGCAAGGCGTGACCCTCCGCCTCGTAGGAATGACGGATGACATCCACTATCCAATGGGATAGACGTTGTTTAGACAGAGGGCGACCCAACTGAGGACCTCCATAACATACAAATAGTTGGTCCGAGCGTCTCAAACTCGCAGTCGCCGCAACGTATGCCTCCAGTGCCCTCACAGGGCACAAACAGCCAGACTCCTCCACAGCCGCTCCGGAAGGCCGGAACCGTGCCAACTGCAATGGTTGGTTACAATGAGAACCGGATAACACCTTAGGCACAAATGCAGTGTTCGGCCATAAGGTAACACCGCTGCCATCCGGACTCCACCGGAGACAGGAGGGACTAACAGACAGAGCATGTAACTCACCAACCCTTTTAGCAGAGACAATAGCCAACAAAAAAGCAGTCTTACATGACAGCCACTTGAGCTCCGCTTGCGCCAAAGGCTCAAAAGGAGGACGGGAGAGCGCTTGGAGAACCACAGGCAGATCCCAGGCAGGTGACCGCGGGACCGATGGTGGGCGTAACCTGCGAGTCCCACGCAGAAAACGAGACACAAGGTTATGGCTCCCCACAGTACAACCATCAATCTCAGCATGATTAGTAGAGATCGCTGCCACATATACCTTAAGCGTGGAAGGAGAGCGACCCTCATCAAAGAGCGACTGCAGAAACTCCAGAATAGAGGACACTGAACACAGAGCCGGGTCCTCATCACGACCAGAACACCACCGGGAAAACAGACGCCATCTGTTATCATACTGCCGACGAGTAGAGGAGGCCCTGGCACTCAAAATGGTGTGCTGGACAGACGCCGGCAACCCAGTTAACAGTGACAAGGGCCCTGTAACGGCCAGACCCACAGCCGAAGACGAGGAGGGTCGGGATGCCAAATCTGCCCTCCCAACTGAGACAGCAGATCCCTCCTGTTCGGGAGACACCACGGGTTGCCGCGAATCAGACTTCGCAGCAGGGGGAACCACGGCCGTGCTGGCCAGAACGGGGCCACCAGCAACAACCTGTGACCCTCCCTCAGAACCCGCTGAAGAGTGGGCCAAATCAGTGGAAGGGGCGGAAAAGCGAACAGCAGGACCTGAGGCCACGGATGAGCCAACGCATCCTGACCCAGTGCACCCGATGCCCCCGTAAGAGAAAACCACAGCGGGCACTGAGTCGACTCCTTCGAGGCGAACAGGTCTACTTCCGCTCGACCAAAGAGGTCCCAAATCATGTGCACCACTTCGCTGTGAAGGGTCCACTCCCCCGGAGCAGATGACTGACGAGAGAGAGCGTCCGCTACCCGGTTGTGTTCCCCAGGCAGATACACCGCCCGCAGAGTGGCCAATCGAGGGGCCGCCCACACCAAAAGAGCTCTGGACGCCTCCAGAAGCGGTGCAGATCTGGTGCCCCCCTGATGGTTGATGTGGTAGACAGCTGCGGTGTTGTCTGTTCGGACGAGAACATGCCTGCCTACCAGGTGGGGCAGGAAACGCCGGAGAGCCAAGTGAACGGCGCGCAGCTCCAGCACATTTATGTGACTGGAGCGCTCCCTCGGACTCCAGCGCCCCTGGACGGCCCGGTGCTGCCACACAGCGCCCCAGCCCGTAGAGCAGGCGTCTGTGGTCACCACCTCCCTGCGACACACAACTACCCCCAAAGGGACACCCCTGGAGAGATAGGACCTGTCCCCCCACGGAGTCAGGGCACGGAGACATGTCCCTGTCACTGTGAGTCTGCAATGCCTGTGACGCCTGGGGTCCAGGCGAAACCCGTTGAGCCACCACTGTAGAGGACGCAGCGACAGCAGGCCCAAAGGTACAATGCGAGTGACAGATGTCAGTTTCCCTAACAACTGCAGGAAGGTGACGTAGGGGAACCGCCTGCCCAGCGTGAACTGACCGACCAACTGGAGGATGTCGTCTACTCTGCGAACCGATGGACGAGCCGCCATGGAAGTCGAGTCCAAAATCATCCCAAGAAAAGTTGTCGTCTGAGACGGGGACAGACAACTCTTCTCCAAGTTGACCTTGAGGCCCAACTGGGACACATGAGCCAGAAGGCGACCGGTCTCCCGAATCGCGACTGCACGAGAGGGGGCGCAGATGAGCCAATCGTCGAGATACGGCAGAATCTTCATTCCAGCGGCCTGCAGAGGAGAGAGGGCCGCCTTCACGCACCGAGTGAAAACCCTTGGGGAAAGCGAAAGGCCAAACGGAAGCACCCGGAACTGCCAATGGCGACCCCGATAGGCAAACCTGAGAAAGCACCTGTGCTCGACCGCAATGGGCACATGGAAGTACGCATCGGAGAGGTCTATTGACGTGAACCAGTCCCCCCTCGCAATAGCCTGCAGAACCTCTGCCGTGGTCAGCATGTGAAAAGGCAGGACCTTCAGAAACCGATTGAGCCCCCTCAGATCCAAAATGGGACGGAAGCCGCCTGTTTTCTTTGGCACGAGGAAGTATGTTGAATAGTATCCCCTGGGTTGCAGCAGAGGATCTACTGCCTCGATTGCCCCCTTGGCCAGGAGGGCGGAAAGCTCCTGGTCCAGGGCTTGAGCCTTCACCGGGTCGCTGATCGTAGTCATCCTGACCCGGCGGGCAAATTGTGGCCGGCGTCGGAACTGTAGTCTGTAGCCATGGGTCAAAGTGGCAACCACCCATGGGTCTACAGCATGAGCAGCCCAGTAACTGAGCTGCTGATGGGAAAAGTGTCCGACGGCCGGCCTGTTGGCTTCACTGTCTAGCCCCACGGCCCCTAGGGGCCCCGGGGGGGCGGCGGCCAGAACCCGACACTCGGGCCTGCCCTCCTGAGCGGCGGACCGTGCCACGAAAGTCCCCACTGGTCCTCCGTGAAACATCACGAGGAGAAAAACCACCAGCCCGGGACCGAGGCTGCGAGCGGTCAGCGGGTTCAGTAACAAGGCGCCTCGGCCGCCGAGGAGGGGGGGGCTGCATAACCCGGCTGAGACCTGAAAGCTGCTGTCTCGTCTGTCGCGCTTGAACGGTCCGTTCCAAAGCCTCCAGGGCAGCCGAACCAAACATCTCTCCCGGTTCCACAGGAACACTGCGTAGGGTCCTACGGCATGTCTCAGTCAGCGTAGACTGAGCCAGCCAAACCTGCCGACGAGCCTGAACGAGGAAAGACATTACACGGCCCAGCTCCCTGGTCATCAGAGCAAACGCCTGCAGTGCCGCATCACTAAACCCGGTAGCAACCGCCACACCCCCCTCCTCCTGCAAGGATGCAGAGAGGGCAAACATGAGGTGCGCCAGCGAGTTACCAAGACGACCAGCCCGTGCGCCAGCACTGTAGGCCCTACAAAGGAGGTCATCAGTAGCGCGACATTGAACCCGTGGGCAACGAACATCACGACGCAGAGCCTCATCTGGTGACACGATGAGTGAAGCTATGGCAGGTTCAACCGCTGGCATGCGCTCCAAGCCTGCCTTTGCCGCCTCATGCATAGAAGCCAACACCCGACCATCCGCGGAGAGGTGCGAAAAAGCTCCTGGGTCGCGCCAGCATGCATTTAACTCCCTCAGATATTCCGACGATTGTGGGACAATAAAAGGGGCAGGAGCCTGTACGCGCCTGAAGAAGGCGCTCCCAGGAGCAGATTCTCCCGGCTGCGGAATATCCACCCGCAGCCGCCTCAAAGCCATGCACAAGACCTCCTGCATGGAACTGTCTGCCGCCTCACTAGCTGTACTCTGAGTCGAAGAGCGCGATCCAGCCACAGACAATGGAGCCTCTCCGTCATCCCTAAAGCGAGAGGCTGAGGCCGCCAGAGACAAAACATCTTCAGAGAGACCGACATCCTCCACCTCCTCAACAACCTCTAACTCCCTATTCAAAGCAGGCATGGGCGGGGAAGAGAACCCAGCCCCAGCCAAGGGAGGATCCAAGCGATGTGACTGAAACAGGGACTTCATCACCGCTAACTCTGCAGACAACTGCTCAAACCTCATGGAAAGGCCTTCATCAGACCTCAACTGCTTCGACTCAGGCGCAGGCCCAATGGCTGTGGACTCACTCCGGCGTTTCGAACGTGCAGGGAGAGCCACCTGCCCAGAAGGAGGAAGGTCAGCACCATCTTGAGTGCGCAACTGCGCCAACCTAGCCAGCCTCACGGCCCGGGACATGTAACCGCAGTTCATGCAAGGATGATCCGACAGCGCCTCCCGAAGGTGGTCAGGTCCAAGGCAGGCAGGGCACAGGTCATGACCGTCATCTGCCTGGAGCGCCGTCCCACAAGCCACACAGCAATGTGAGCCATCCATCCTCGCAACCGTCTGCACCACACACGAGAGTGGGACGAGACGCCAAGCTCCAAGCTAAAATTGGGAGAGGGGGCGCGAACGCTACCGTCACCAATTATAGCGAAAAACCAACCGGAAAAACACCGGTAGCAACGCAAACTACAGGCGTAAAACAGGCTAAAATTGGGAGAGGGGGCGCGAACGCTACCGTCACCAATTATAGCGAAGTAAAAAGAAAAAACTGCAAACTCAGGCAGCAAACCGGACTATCGGCAGAAAAACAGGCTAAAATTGGGAGAGGGGGCGCGAACGCTACCGTCACCAATTATAGCGAAGTAAAAAGAAAAAACTGCAAACTCAGGCAGCAAACCGGACTATCGGCAGAAAAACAGGCTAAAATTGGGAGAGGGGGCGCGAACGCTACCGTCACCAATAATAGCGAAACAGTAAACGAAAAAAGGCCACTCGGGTAACAATCCGGACTATACACAGAAAAGACAGGCTAACGTTGGGAGAGGGGGCGCGAACGCTACCGTCACCAATGATAGCAAAACAACAAAAAAGACTAACACCGTTAGCCAACTCCACACTCCGGGAGCACAAAAGAACAACGACGGTGTGTACCAACACCAAACGCCGTGAGTTGGGAGAGGAGGCGCGAACGCTATCGTCACCAACAACACTCAAATATACCTACAGAAAATAGCGAAGATCCAACTGTCGCAGCCCAAGGAGGACGGTCCACCGCTACTCCAGCCAGATTCGACGACAGGGCATCCAGCGACAGCGAAAAACTCCAAAAACGAACGGCTAAAGCCACGTTGTTCGAACCACACGCGAGAAGAAAAAAGGAACAGAGGCTCGGATGACGGGGGGATTTATTACCTCCGGGGCGTCATCCAGGGTCACAGGTGTGACTCATTTGGTATTAATTACTCGAACTACGCATGCGCGAAGGGAACATTCAGTGCTTACAGCACCGCCTCTGGCGGTCAGGAGGGATGAAATAGAACCCAGCTGCCCCCTTTTGGTCGTTTAGTCGACTAATTGGTCGATGACATCGTGGTTGACCAAGATTTTCATTGGTCGACTAAATGCACGCACTTTTGCAACAAATAAGATGCTCTTTATTTACACAACACCAGAGGTTTGTGGCAGATCTATCTTTTACCCTGGGCTAATATTTCATTGTAAAAGTTTGATATATCTGCTTTTATAGACAGTGTGAATTGTTTGTGTGAAATGCTTTTGCCGCTCCTGCGTGCGCATAAGCAGCTGAGATCAGGGGCTCTGTGGCTTGGCGAAATGTTGCCTTCCTTAAAGGCCAGACTTCTACAGTTGGTTTAACCTCAAATACTCTGGTTCTGCTGTGAAATAGCCGATACGCGAGTCTGACGCCTGTCCTCTGTCTGCGGCGCTACTGACACACGGAAGAACGAAACCGAAAGTAGCTATAACGTCAGGCTCCGCAGCTCATGGAGCTGCTGTGTCTTTCTCCGCGTCATTCTTGCTTTTTCCGAGATTAAATACGACGAGGAGCTCCGTGTGACAGGAACAGATTCATCACTACACAATACAGTGCAAAAGTCGAATGAAGAAATGAAGCAGCCTGAGAGGACGTCACACGAAACCACGCGTGTGGAGCATTTCACAATAAAGCACATGGCTCGTGTTTACATTACAGCGAAACAGAGACAAATGTCACAGCAGGAGTGAGACAGGGAGCTGGAGTTTGCGATAAAAGGTGAGATTAATGTGACTTTTATTACACAAATGCGCGTAGTAGTAGTAACAGTAGTTACAGCATGAGTGCTGTTTGGGTCAGAAACGTTGTAGTTTTGTCAGCAGACTCACTGCTGTACCAGCGATTGAGTCTGGTGACGGCAG
Source organism: Gobius niger (assembly GCF_951799975.1). Classification (NCBI taxonomy): domain Eukaryota; kingdom Metazoa; phylum Chordata; class Actinopteri; order Gobiiformes; family Gobiidae; genus Gobius; species Gobius niger. The sequence goes on from NC_136861.1 coordinate 1,316,575, forward strand.
CATCTACTCTATTTCCACAGCCGTACATACGTAAGCAAAAAGGTAGCGGAGTTAACCAATCAGTGAAGGGCGGGCGTCTGCCGTTGATGCAGTGTCATTAGCAGTTTTGAGTTAATGTTCACACAGGATTATGAATCACAAAACTCGCCTACTATTGATGTATTTTTGGTCATTTACCACAGATTCAAGAAACGCTCTTTCTCTCTCTCGTGCGGCGTTGGTAGATTGGTATTGAGGGACTGTCGCGTCCCGTGAGTGATGCTGCTCGTGAACAACACGTGACGCAAATACACAAATCTGATTGCACGGGCTTGTTTGAGTTTTCTGATGCCGTCAGCAAGGACGGAGGTCCCAGACTGACATCCCTCTGTATAAAGAATATAGAGGGGAATCATTCTGGTCTCACCAGGCTAGTATTTGTGCACATCATTGGCCAAAGTCAAATTAGACAGTTTTTTGTTTTTTATAGTTCATTTAGGCACTAAATATTTCACTATTTATTCATTCAGTGAGAATTTAAAAAAATCAGTGCTACTTATGGCAATTTCAGTCCATTTAACTTTACCCTCAACAAAAGTCTCCATGGGAGACGTTCAAGCTATGGCCTAAATTATGGACAAAGACCTAAGGAGCAAAATGTGAAGAGAGATGACCTCTAATCCAGGTGGGTTGAACTTGACTTGTGGGGCTAAATTTGTTACTATCAAACAGGGTCATACTGCGGTGGCTCATGGCTGGTGTTTTTGAAACAAAAGACAAAAACAATGAGGTGCAAGAGTGTTGAGTATTGTTTGTACGTATTCCCAGGGATGATCCGCAGCTTGGCCGCGCACAGTGTCAACCCAGAGCAGGACGCAGGAGCCTGGTTTGGAGCAGGCACTGATGGAGACTGTCATCACTCCAACCAGCTCCGCCTTGCCCTGCTGCTGCAGTACCTGGAGAACCTGGACAAACTCATGTACAACGCCTACGAGGGCTGTGCCAACGCACTCACCCCTCCGCCCAAGGTAAGGGCGTGTCAGCGTGTCTGTAGGGTACCTGTGCACTATAATAACGTTTTCCTGTGTGTGACTCAGGCCATCAGGACCTTCTTCTACACTAACCGGCAGACCTGTCAGGACTGGCTCACCAGGATCCGCCTGGCCCTCATGAGGGTGGGGCTTCTGTCCGGGCAGCCCGCTGTCACCATACGGCACGGCTTTGACCTGCTGTCTGAGGTGAAGAGCAGCAGCAGCCAGGTCTGTACTGACTGACGTGCTCTCTGATCACTGACTGGACTGTAGCCTCTTCTATAAGCTGTCTGTGTTCCAGGGCCCAGAGCTGGAGGTGGTCCTTATGCTGTTGGTAGATGCTCTGTGTGAGCTCCGCTGCCCCGAGGCCATCAATGGGCTGGTGTCCTGGAGCCTGTCCAACACTGGCCGCAGCCTGGGCTGGCTGTCCTCGGTGGCTCTGCAGGCAGAGGGCCGGTATGGGTTTGCTTTGTCTTTCACATGTCCATGGCCTTTAAGTACAGTGTGCAGAGACTGGTGTGTTTGATCATGTCCAGGTTTGAGAAGGCTGCTCTTGAATATCAGGACCAGCTGTCTGCGGTCACTGGGGTGGACTGTTCCATCAAAAGTTCCTCTTCTCCTCTGCTCAAAGTGTCCAGCAGCAGCAACAGCCCCAAACACGGCGTGAACGGTAAAGCTCGGTCCCTCCATATGCAATCTCTGAACTAGGTAGTTGTTCATTTAGAGATGAGGAGCTGGTGGTATATCTTCCAGGTGACGGTAAGAAGACCCTGCTGCTTAAGAGCAGTGAGTGCTCCTCCGAGGTGCTGACGTTTCTGGCTAACAAAGCCTGTCAGTGTTACGTGGCTCTGAGCGACTGGGACTCTGTGAAGGAGTGGCAGGCCAACATCCACTCGCTCAAACACAGCCCCAGCAGCCCCCACAGCATCAGCCTGAAGGCCGACTTCAACTACCTGCAGGCCCTTAGCCACTTCGAGGCCGGGGAGCTGGAGGAGTGCAGGGCTCAGCTGGAGCTGCTGCCAGGGGAGGACTGCAGCGCTCTGTCTACTGGCAAAGACAAGCTGGGTACGGACATGGCTTTACTATTCACCTTAAACTGGACATGGTTAAGTTGAGACTGGTGTGTTTGTGTGCTCAGACCTAAAGAAGCTGCTGCCCTCCATGAGCCCAGACCCTTCCGAGCTGCACAGAGCCATCGAGGTGCAGGTGCTGCGCAGTGCCGTGAGCGCCATGAGCAAAGCAGAGCAGGAGTCGCTGTCCACCGCCAGCCCGGAGTAAGCACACACGCACACACACACGCACACACACACACACACACACACAACAGTTCATGAGGACAGTCTCGCGTTTGCTCTGAACAGCAACCGCAGGACTGTGGCTCAATGAAGGCCTCTCTACACGCTAACCCGCCGTACTGTTAACGAAACTTTGTAGCATGTGTCCAACGGCTCAAGGTCGCATTTTACACCGAATAAGATTCATAATTGAGAAAGAAGTACTGCGTGTAATGAGCAGCTTCGGGTTTTACCACTTCTTTTCTTGATGCAACTCCGCACATTGGAGATCAAAGGGCAGGAGTCTGACTTGAACAGTCCCTGATCAAAATAGCACAGAGCAAATGTTTCTACGATATTACAGACGTGAACCAGAAGCACAAGACAAACCAAGCAACATGGAGGCTGTGTAGGAAAGTTTGGATGTTTGGTGCAATGTTGAGATGGAGTAGGAGCATCAGAACGAAGGGAATGCGCTGTTAAATGAGAGGAGCATGTGGATGTGAATCGTCATAGCGTGAGGTCATGTAAAACATGTACAAATTAAAGTGGAGGTAGCTGTAAGATAGAAAAGATGTTTGGAAAAAAACTAGTAACAAAATGCAAATCTACAAGAGGCACCAATGAGATCTAATGAGGTGTTTTATAATCATTCCTAAATCCCCTCACGCTCGCTCTTCCTACCTCGCTCTCCCTTTCCTTCCTGCTTAGAGCAGTAAAAACATTCGGGCTCATATTTATGTGAAAAGCCAGCTGTAAAGGTGTTACAATTGGATACGGCTCAATAAAATGATACGTGCGATACGATAGGGCTGTGATGAGCGGCCTTTTTTCACCGTCCCTATGATCAGATGATAATGACCCAACCAGTTATGCGGGCAGCACTATTAGTGATTGGTTGTGATGTCATGTGTGTCACCCCGCAGTGCCCTGGTGCGCTGCCTGAAGCAGACAGGCCGCATCTGCCTAGGTCCACTGCGTCTCTCAACTCTGACCCTCTCGGACACCTTACCCACACTGCCCCTGCTGCAGCTGCACTGCACCAGCACCTTGGAGAGCACACTGACCGCTCAGGAGGTAAGGGCCGCTTCTCCTCACCTCTGTACTGCACTCCCTTGGAGTCACACCTCTGCTGTCTGTGCAGGAGAGCGTCATCCCGCTATACAGTGAGGCCGTCAGCACCTGTAAGCAGCAGGACGTCCGGCCCTTCCTCCAAGTGCTCCGCTACACCATGTTCCACAAACGGCTGCTGCACAAGCTCCGGGGTGAGTCCAATGGCAGTGACACTGCTCAACCTGGTACATTTGGCTTGAAAAGGCACATTGTCTGCTCTCTGATTGGATAACTGGCTCAAATACAAACTTGACATTATGTATCAACATGACCTCAGTCGTGGTGGCACTCCAGGACAATTTTTAATCTAGCCTTTGGATATATACTCCCAAGAATATTTGGTGTAGAAAAGTAGGTCCAGTAAGTCTTGTTTAGTGTTTGTCCATTACAGTTTAATTTTATCATAATAATTGAGCTGTAACATCTTGTTTGCAAGAAAATACTTTATTGTTCTCATACTGGAGAAAAGAGGACTATTCACTTTTTCACTTGAAGAAAGCCACTTTTAAAGATGCACTATGCAACTTTCAATGTAAAAACAAAGTTGATATGGTGTGTATTTCACCTAATGTGGATGTATGGATGGTTTTTGAAATAAATAGTTTCACAATCAATAACTCTGCATGCTTCCTTGTCCAGGCTCCTCCTCCTCCTCCATAGACGGACACCTGATGCAGCTGTATCTGACAGCAGTCAAGTTTGCGCGTAAGAAAGGCAACATCAGCCTGGCGTGGCGTCTGCTGAGTAAGTGCGCTGACCGGGCTCCTGGGGAGGGCCCAGCGGAGGAGCTCCACACCGCCCTCAGCCAGCTCTCCCTCAATACGGCCCTGCAGGAGACATGGGGCCCCGAGCTGGAGATCGAGAAGGCCAAGGTGCTAAGGACTGCAGGTCAGAAACTCTAAATGCAATCTCCAATTCTCCAATATATTTTGCAAAATCACCAAGTTCACCTTAGTTCCTCTGTTCCTGACTTTGGTCTTGATTTAGCATTTTAAAGATTCTAACACAGAAAAAGACCAAATCTTATTCCAAAAACAGTCCCACTTGACTCTATTCTCCGTTGACAGGCCAGTCCAGCGCCGCCATGGAGATGCTGAGCAGGATGGCTCTGACCTACTGCAGTGAGAGGAAGAATGAGAGCGCCTCCTGCAGGTCGGTGCTTACGCTGTGCAAGTGGCTCCTGGCCGACTGGAAGGACATGACGCCTCAGCTCAAACAGGCAAGTGACGCTCTTTCAACCACGTTATAGCATCCTTTCCATTGGTGACCAGTGAACAGCCTGAATGGAGCCAGTAATGCCTCCGGTGGTTTCTTCTCCTGCTGAGTGCTTTGATCTGTATGTACTTCATGGATCATTACATCCTAGGGGGAACACAAAACTGTCCTCCACATTTTAAAATCCCATAATCCATCACTGGAGCCTTCTGATTGTTTCATCTCGTCACCATGGATTTGCTCAAATGTCATCGAGCTGAAGTGAATTTTCTGTGTTTACATTGACAGTCTTTCACATGGGAAAGCATAAAATACCCATGCTGCATTACCCTAAAGTGCAGGTTCCCAAACTCTTCAGGCAACTCCCAAAATCTCAGAGCAAATTATCTGCAAAAAACAATGGATAATATATAATCTGATATTGATCTTGTTTAGTGATTTGTATTTACATTGAAACTAAAGGTGCCACCTCATACGGGTCAAATGCACACAAAATCAACTATTTTTTTATTATAAAAAGTTGCACAAATATGTACAATAGGTTCCCCGCTGGAGCCAGGACTCCTCTGAAAAAGAATTTTTTAATGTCAGTGGGACTTTCCTGTCAAATAAAAAAATAAAAAATCCATATTTGTCTTTTTTAGATCTTGAAATCAGCTTTGGGCCTGCAGCTCAGTGCTCGTGACCCCCTGGGGGGTTCCAACCTCCACTTTAGGATCCACTGGCCTAAACTGTCCTGCCTTATTGGGTCTTATTTTGTAAACATAACTTGTACTTTTTACCTACTAATTTAGTAGGTACACAATGAAGTAATGTGTATTAGTTTGGAAGATACATAATGTAAAGACTGTAACCCTAATGCGCATTACTCCATTGTGTATGTAACCTATAGGTACAAGTTATTACAGACTGGTACATGGCCTATTACATAGTTCTAAATTTGGGAGGTAGGGCTGCAACTAATGATTATTTGGTTATCAATTAATCTACCGATTATTTTCACGATTAATCGCTTGGCAATGAAAATTTAATTTTTTCCCAAAATGTATCACATAAAGCTTAAAGTGGCATCCCTTGAGGACATGTTGATGGATTAAACTTAAAGTGAACGTTTGTTGGAGGATCTTGGCGCTTTTTCTGCTTCTGATTATGTGAGACAGACGGATAATGTTTATGACATTTTTAATGTACAAAACACTAAAATATGTTTTTTTTTTTTTCATTTTGCTCTATTTGAGTCTGTGTTTACTAGAAAAAGATGAATCGATTACTAAAATAGTTGTCGACTATGTCAATAATTGATTAGTTGTGTATTAATCGATTAGTTGTTTCAGCTCTAGTACAATGTCTCAAGGGTAGTCAAATACAGTGTTGCAAAGCTGCTAACCTTATGGTGGATCTGTTTTTAGAATGTACTTTTCAAAGCACAATAGGTGAATTGAAGTGTTTCCAACTGGTGTTCATGTTGTGCTGTCCACTTGTAGGTGGTGAAGAAGTGTGGAGGGCTGAACTCCAACAGTGTGAGCAGCATGTCGTCTCTGAGCCAGAACCTAGCTGCTCTGTTAGAGTTTCCTCTGGAGGACCAGGGCACACTGCACATCACCGCTGAGACCTCAGGTACCAGCACATGTTTGAGTCTCACACAGATGCGTGTGAGAACATCCTAAACTTGTCCTGTGTCCTGTCCTGTGCAGTCAAAGTGGGGGTTGGTGAGGCAGACTACGTGCTGGGTCAGCTCTACCAGCTGTCCACCAGCCTGGCCCCGGAGATGGCCAAATCCTGGGCGGCTCTGGCCAGCTGGAGCTACCGCTGGGGCAGGAAGGTGGTGGACAATGCCAGGTGAGGGAGGGCCCACTCTCACCAGTCTCCGCTTTGGAGTATCATTTAAACGGTGTGTTTCTCGCTCAGTCAAGGGGAAGGCCTGCCTCTGCTGCCGGCTGAGAAGAAAGAGATTGAGGAGCTGCTCCCTGAAGGCACCAGTGAAGAGGACAAAGGCGCCATCTTCAGTGTCCTGGGGCAGGCCATGTGCCGCCCTACTGGCATACAGGTGCATTCACAGCAGAGGGATCAGTATATATGACACACATTTGTCACCAGAACATAGTTAGCACACAGATTTTACTCAATATTTAACCTTTTTCCTGGGTTTATAATATCAATTCCAAGTCTCTAATCATGGCTAGCTTCTCATTTCCTCATAACTCTTTCCGTTTTAACGAAAATTAAAAATATGAGAGAAATACAGTAAGTCAAGTCTTATTTCTCTCCAATATACACATTTTTCCCCACTTTTCCCCAAATTCCAAAGATTTTTTTCTTTTTTTTTCTCCACATGATTTTTCCAATTTTTCCCCCATTATTACCAAAATTTTTGATGACCTGCAGCATCAGAACTTGAATATAAAGGTTTTTTTTTTTTTTTAAACCTTTTTCTCAATAATCATACCTAGCCCTACTGCGCATAACGAGTCATACAAGAGGGTGTGGCCAGGCAAAAAACAACCTTCTCTCCATGATCCATTTTTGTTTAGTGTTTGTGGCAGTAATGGAGTGAATGCTTGCATGTTGGTCAAGTGTTGGCTTTGAGGTAAAGAGTTGTTGTGTGTGTGTGTCAGGACGAGGACATGGCTCTTCAGCAGGAGGATGAGGAGGATGATCTGGTGGATGTGATCTGGCGTCAGCTCACAGCGGCGTGCCCCTGGCTGCTGGATATGGAGCAGCCCATCGCGGAAGGTCTCATCAGGGTGTGGAGGCGCGTGGTGGACCGCATCTTCGGTCTGTACAGAGTCTCTTGTCAGGCCTACTTCACCTTCCTCAAGCTCAACGCGGGACAGGTCTGGAAAAACCTCAAACTTCTTTAGTATCGGTCCACAAAAGTTCAACCAAGGAAACAATGTAACCAATCTTTGGTCTGGTGTTTCTGTAGGTGCCTCTGGATGAGAACGACCCCAAGCTCATCCTGTCATGTAACAACAGCAAACAGAGTAACGATGACCTGATCGTCATGGCAACTCTGCGCCTCCTGCGTCTGTTGGTGAAGCACGCAGGGGAGCTCCGAGAAGGTCTGGAGGTGGGCCTGGCTTCCACCCCCACGGCCCCGTGGAGAGGTACGCCTTGTTCACAGCTCCCCCTGGAGACCAGAGGAGCGCTCACTCTCTCACTCTTTCACTCTTTCACTGTCCCTCTGCCCCTCAGCCATCATCCCACAGCTGTTCTCCCGCCTCAACCACCCGGAGGCCTACATCCGCCAGAGCATCTGCAGCCTGCTGTGCCGCGTGGCCCAGGACTCCCCACACCTCATCCTCTACCCTGCCATCGTGGGCTCTCTGTCACTGGGAGGGGAGGCACAGGCTGCAGGTGTGTGTTTACTCCCTAACTTTCCCCCTCGATGAGCGTGTTAAATATACATAAAACTTACAAAGAATGGCGACCAATAACTAGAGATGCATCGATCTAGCTTTTCTGCTTCTGATACCGATAGTGGGGATGTGAATATCGACCAAGATCAGATATTCACCGATACCAAGAGACTTTCCTAAAGTGTCTGCTGTGACTGAAAAAGTGAATAGTCCTTTTTTCTCCAGTGTCAAATCTATAACTATCTCTCATATCTTTTCTTGCAAACGAGTTGTTTGACAAATGAGAGAACGTGCATCCCTTCTTCCATTTGAGAGGCTGTAAGTGCATTTATTGGTATGAGGGAACCTAATTATCAACCATGATCCTTTGCTTTGTTTTGCCTACAGGAAGAAGTAGCAGACCGTTACTATACAGGCTAATAGCGGTCTTGAACGTTTAACCTTCTAATTGTGTGATAATCTTATCGTATAACTGCTGGTGTTGACAGGGAGCAAGCTGCCCCCCGGCCTGCCCACCTTCCTGGGCAGCATGCAGGGCGACGGCCTGGGCGAGGAGGAGGAGGAGCAGGAGCATGCGGACAGCAGCAGAGGAGGAGGTGACCCAGAGGAGCAAACCTGCAGTCCAGACCAGGCCATGATGCACGACTGCTACAGCAACATTGTGGACAAACTGTCTGTGGCCAACCCCGTCATGGTCCTGCAGGTGTGGAGGCTGTTTGGAGTTTTGAGTGGCGGTGGGTGTAGGAAGCAGAGGTCTGACGGTGTCTCCCACAGGTGCAGCAGTTGGTGGGGGAGCTGCGGCGTGTCACCCTGCTCTGGGACGAGCTGTGGCTGGGTGTCCTTCAGCAGCAGCACATGCACGTGATGAGGAGGATCCAACAGTTGGACGACGAGGTCAAGAGAGTGCAGAGCAACAACACACTGCGCAGGTCAGTCGGAACACAACGTCCTACAGCCAAATATACTATGCAGGATGTAGAACAGAATGCATGAAAGAAGAAGCGAAACGTCCTCAACTCAATCACACCCAAACAGTCCACGATCTAAACCTCACTCTGTCTCATTTGCCCAGGAATTATTGACCAGTTTCCCAATTGCAACAATCCAAATACAAGGATTAGTCTCTGACTAACGTGATTGTTCTGTAGCTTTTAGATTAGATTTTTTAGATAACTACTTTTATGATATGTTCTACATGGCATAAGAAGCCCCGTGTATCAACATTAATTCATCTTTCATTATTTTCCACCAATTTGGGATAGTTTTTCCCCCGCAGAAGTCTCAATTTTTCACTATTATGAGCGCCACAGCATGTGCACAGGTCAGTGCAGAGACAGAAAACAGTTTAGCGATGTTTGCTCTGGTATCTTCGCAGTCTGAGACTAGCTTGTGTGTAGCAGAGAGCTAACGTAAAACTAACGGCTACAGAGGTAATCCAGTTCCAAATGCAAGCGAGCTTTGGAGTGATAGGATGCGATCTACCCGGGGCGTGGGCAAGCTACTGGAAGCTTGGGATCAGCGTTAAGGGCACCTGTGCTCTAAATAATAAAAAAAAGGTTTGAGTTTACTTTTTTCATTCTTCTGCCCGGCGATGCTGTGGCTTTAGGGACGAGAAGACGGCCATCATGAGGGAGAAGCACTCTGCCCTGATGCGCCCGGTGGTGTTTGCCTTGGAGCACGTCTGCAGCATCACCTCGGCACCTGTGGAGACCCCTCACGAGCAGTGGTTCCAGCAGACCTACGGAGACGCCATCACCTCTGCCCTGGAGCGCCTGCGCAACCCCAACAACCCAGCCAGCCCTGCTAGCAGCTGGATGCCCTTCAAACAGGTCAGCACTTTCTCATTTTACATTTACAAGTACACGTTTGTGATGCTCCACTATTTACAGCGACACAGATGACACAGATGACTCTAAAGTACATGGCTAAGACCAGCCATTTCAATAGAATGTAGTTATCACAAATAGGATTGTTCCCTTGCCTCTCTTTCAGCCAGATGGGACGCAAACACCGACGTTTAGTGTCGCTGTCGATAGTTTCAGTCTGGGCTTGGTCAGAGATTTTGCGTGAAGAGAGAGGCTAAACCTAAAAGCCCATGCAGTATTTAAGCCAGCTAAATTTTGCGGTGATATTTACCAAGTAAAAAACTATGAAAAACTGTGGTCAGCACATTAATTAGTTAATTTTGTGTCTAGGGAACTAGCTTTTCAACATATTATGTAACCAATGGGGCATTCCTGTCGACTACTTGCATAATGTCATTGTTTGATGGCTTAAACGGTGTTCTATTAGACAGATGGCGCCTCTTTGGTTGTAACGCGCCCTCTGATTGGCTGGGACAGAGCCAATGTTACATAAAGATGCAGCAGCGTTTGGGGAGTAGAATGATAAAAGACTAAACACTTATGCCAGAAGACGATGATGTGCAGTGTTTAACAGAAGCAGCCTGGACTTGGTCTTTGCTCATGCTTCTGTGTTCTCCAGATCATGATGAACCTCCAGCAGCGTGCAGCCAAGAGAGCCAGTTACCTGCTCCGCCTGGAGGAGATCAGTCCCCGTCTGGCCTCCATGAACACCACAGAGATGGCCCTCCCTGGAGAGGTGTCTGCCTCTGACACGGTCGCCATTCAGAACGTGGGCAGCACCATCACCATCCTGCCCACCAAGACCAAGCCCAAGAAGCTCTTCTTCCAGGGCTCCGACGGACGCAACTACCCCTACCTCTTCAAAGGTCAGTCAGCGGTCAGCATTTCGATGGGTCATCTCAAAGTTGGGAATCTGAAAGCTCAGTTGTGCAAGAGTTGGTTAAAGGTAGAAAGGTTCTTCAGCCATCATCTGTAGAAATGAAACGTCCAGCACTTAGATGAGAGAAGTGAGATGATACAAAACCACTGAAAACTGCACCAAACGTCAAGCAATGAAGCAAGACAATGTAAAGTTCAGGCAAATGAGGTATCCAGGCAAACATCATGTCCAAATAAGCATCGGAAGCAGGTGGTCACAAGCCACGTCGGTGTCCCCTGTCCAGACTGTGTCTGCCTCTTTATTCCATTAAACTGGAGCTTGGAGCTAAAGACCCTAAAGGCTAAAGCCATCCTAAGGCCCTCTGGTGTTTGGGCAGCTGGCACAGTGGTTTGTGCATATTTGCCATTTTACTTACACCATTGTGAGCTCTACACCTGTTAAAATGAACAAAAGCAATATAGAATTTTTTCTCCTTCCTTATATTTGATGCCTATTTTGACCAAAGTAACAAATGAACAACTGTAAATGAACCAACTGATATTTAGCTTTTTTCATGCACCAGAATGCAGGAAATCTGAATCTTTTTGAATGACTATAGCCTGATGGTGACTAAGGTCGTTTCACACATGTTGGAGCGCCCTAGTTTCAACTGTATTTCCTTTAGTTCAGTCCATGTTCACAAGCGCTCGCTCCAAACGTTGCTCCATCAGCCATGGAACAACGATCAGCTGTTCAACAAACTTATTCCCATGACAAGCGTCATCGACCTGTGGACAACAAATGAACACTGACTGGTGACAACACAAACACCCCCCTGATGCTCAAATGTGCCAGCGAGAACACTGGAGGATGAGGAGAGCGGCCATGTTCACAATAGCACATCTGCATTTTGTGGAGGAATCTGTCAAAAGCTTAGTACGACCTTCATCCACATTTCCAATACTTACTTATCCACCTAAATTCATTTGTTGAAATATTAATACTTAATTACTTATTTTTAATTGAAACTAGACTAAAACTAGACTAAAACTAGACTGATGTAACAAGTGCATTTCTCCATTGTGAGATCAATAAAGGCATATTTTAGCTTATCTTTTAGAAATGAACAAAAAGTGACAAAAACTAAAAGAATTTTCCTCCAACTGACTTAGAGGGCTGCCAAAACTGACACCGATTCATGGTATTTGGAGTTTATGTATTGTTACATGTTAGTATTCGTTGAATCGTTGAAAAATAATGTTTTTCTTTAACCCTTGAGATAAATCAATTCAAATTCACTTTATTTATCCGTTAGGAACTTCATTTGCAGAAGAAGTGCCAGTACGGGCCCAATAAAAACAGTACATCCACAGACATACAACTAGGGCTGAAACAACTAATCGATTAATCGACAACTAATCGATTACTAAAATAGTTGTCAACTATTTCAGTAATCGATTAATCGTTTTCTAGTGAACACAGACTAAAATAGAGCAAAAAAGACATGACAGTTATGTATTTTGGATGAAAACCAACTTTGTTTTTAAAGTGAGGCTCTGCAGTGTTTTGTACATTATAAATTTCATAAATATCTGTCTTTGTCTCGTCCAATCAGAAAGCAGAATTAGCACAAAGAGCCTCCTACAAATGTTTACTTTAAGTTTACTCCATCAACATGTCCTCAAGCGGCGCCACTTTAGCTTTATGTGGTCAAAAAATTTAAAAAATACAATTTCCATGCACCTTTCACAGACAAGCGATTAATCGATTAATCGTAAAAATAATCGGCTGATTAATCGATTACCAAAATAATCGTTAGCTGCAGCCCTACATACAACACAATCAACAATCTTCAATGAAGGTATTCAAGTCGTCTTCTGTACTCAGTGGTTGAAGATGGACAACTCCTGTACGACTGAGAGCTTACACAGACACAATCAACAATGCAATAATAAATACATTAAAAACAATACAATTGGCCTTTGATGGACCAAGGTCCATGCAGTCATTTATTCAGCAGGCGGATGGAGGTATGTAGGAAGGAAACACTTCCTTCCACTCCACTTCCTACCTAGTGGAGATCGCCCTCTTTGTTCCCAGAGGGAGGTACCTGAACCTACGCCCTGTTGCCATCAGGGCGTAGTGAGAGTGTAGGGTGTGTGAGGAGTCTGTGGAGATCTGGGTTCCTTTCCTCAGAACTCTGCAGTCATAAATGCTACTGAGTGAGTCCGGCTCCTGACCGATGACTTTATTGCTGATTTTGATCATTTTCTTGAGCATGTTGCGGTGGGTGAGAGTGAGTGAACCACACCAGACCACTCTAACCACTCCCTTTGCGGTGAGTGGTTTCTGTTTCTGCTCTTGACTCTCTTGTCTTCTCTGTACAGGGCTGGAGGACTTGCATTTGGACGAGCGCATCATGCAGTTCTTATCTATCGTCAATACCATGTTCACCAAGATCAACCAGCAAGAGCAGCCTCGCTTCCACGCCCGCCACTACTCGGTGACGCCGCTGGGTACCCGCTCGGGGCTCATCCAGTGGGTGGACGGGGCCACGCCACTCTTCGGCCTTTACAAGCGCTGGCAGCAGAGGGAGGCCGCGCTGCAATCTCAGAAGGTCAGACCGTGATCTGTTCAAAATGATCAGATCCAAAACTATTCGACTTCAGATGTTTGAGGTCCATTCCATTACCAACATGTGAAATGTTTGAGCTTTTGAGCGTTTCTAATGACTGATTGTTCTGGTGCTGATGTACTCTGTGTGCTTGTGTCCAGGCCCAAGACTCCTTACAGCCAGCCCCCCCGCAGGTTCCCACCGTGCCCCGCCCCAGTGAGCTGTACTACAGCCGCATCGGGCCGGCGCTCAAGGCTGTGGGGCTGAGTGTGGACGTGACGCGGCGCGACTGGCCTCTCAGCGTCATGAAGGAAGTGCTCAAAGACCTGATGGACGCCACGCCCTCCAATCTGCTGGCTAAGGAGCTGTGGTGCTGCTGTACCACACCCAGCGAGTGGTGGAGGGTCACACAGGTGAGGGGGCTCATCTCTTGGTCTTTTACGCTTTTGAATAGGATTTTGCCTCTGGCACCATTAGAGCTCCATGTGCGATATTTTCAATAGTTTATTGTGCCATTTGACTAGATACACACTAGAATAAACCATTCAAATATATAGAGTGCATGGAAAAAATTATCAAAGCTTAATTAAAAATGAGTAGTTTTGTTGTCATGAAGCCAATTTTGTGTGTATTGTTGCACTCTGAGAAAGAACACTGAAGCGTTCATTTGCAAAAGCAGATATCTGCTTTGAATTTTTTCAAAATAGTTTTGAATACTTGTTACTGTACTCAACCAATGCCACATGTGAAACTAAAGTTGTTGTCTTGAATTTAATCAAGAACAAGTGACTTTATATTTGTATGGACCTGAAACAAATGTGGTAATGAAAAATACTGTTATGGAAAGAGACATTTTCAAGTATACCTTTCAATGGCACTTTGCATCTGTTTTTGCAAATGAACTCTTCCCTTTTAAACAAGATCCAAGCTCCAAATCAAACGTTCAGTCATTCCTATTCAATCAGAGAATGTTTGAACAGTAGCTAAGTCTAATCAGAAAAGTCTATTGCCAATATATTTATCCTCCTAGAGGTCTTTGTCATTGAGTTGGTTGTATTGTCTCTCAGTCGTACGCCCGCTCCACCGCGGTCATGTCCATGGTGGGCTACATCATCGGGCTGGGCGACCGTCACCTGGACAACGTGCTGATCGACATGACCACTGGAGAGGTGGTGCACATCGACTACAACGTGTGCTTTGAGAAAGGTAGAGCTGGAATGTGAAAGGAAGCAGGCGTGTGGAGCTTTTACTGATGTCTCATGTCCACGCTTCACAGGAAAGAGCCTGCGAGTGCCAGAGAAGGTGCCCTTCCGGATGACCCACAACATCGAGACAGCTCTGGGCGTGACGGGGGTGGAGGGCATCTTCAGGCTCTCCTGTGAACAGGTGGTGCAGATGATGCGTCGGGGCAGAGAGACCCTCCTGACCCTCCTGGAAGCCTTCGTGTATGACCCGCTGGTGGACTGGACGGCCGGGGGGGAGGTGGGCTTTGCCGGAGCTGTGTACGGGGGAGGGGGCCAGCAGACGGAGACCAGGCAGACCAAACGGGAGATGGAGAGGGACATCACTCGCTCGCTCTTCTCCTCACGTGTGGCTGAGATCAAGGTCAGAACGTGAATATAAACGATAGAGTGGACTGTGGAATCATGACACAGTTGATTTACACGTATCATTTTCTCTGTCCTGCGTGTGTGCTGCTGCAGGTCAACTGGTTTAAGAACCGTGACGAGATGCTGGCAGTGTTGCCACAGATGGAGGAGGCCCTGGACGAGAACCTGAACCTCCAGGAGCTGCTGTGTGCAGGGGAGAAGCAGCAGGTCACTGTGCAGGAGGAGCTGTCCTTCCTGGAGGGAGCAGAGAACCACCCAGACCACCTCATCGTCACACTGGAGCACAGGTCTCACTTTAGCTCCATCTGTAGAAATATGATACATGTGAATGTTTGTGAAGCTGACGGTGCTGCTTGTGCTGCCTGTGCAGGTACTCTGAGCACAACCAGCTACAGTCTCGGCAGAGGACGGTGCAGGACGCCATCCAGTCCAAGCTCTCGGACCTGGAGCAGTGCATCAGTCAGTACCAGGCGGCCTTCTCCAGCCTAGAGGCCACGCAGCTGGCCAGCCTGCTGCAGGACATCAGCAGCCCCATAGACCTGGGTGAGTCCACATAACCTTTTTGTGAATGGCCCAAGCCATCCACAACTTTGAGAGTAACTCCTGGTGTTCCTCAGGTCCTCCCAGCTATGTTCCAGCCACAGCCTTCCTGCAGAACGCGGGCCAGGCCCTTGTGATCAGTCAGTGTGAGAGCCTGGAAGCAGAGCTGAGCTCTCTGCTGCAGCAGCGCCGTGGGCTCCTGCGCAGCTGCCTGGAGCAGCTCCACAGCTACGCTACTGTGGCCCTGCTGTACCCGCGCATATCCCTGCGCCGCCATCGGGCCTACCAGTGGAAGAGTTGGTTAGAGGAGCTGATGAGGGAGATGACTGTGGAGCGATGCCAGCACATCTATCACCAGTGCGTGACACACGTTTTATTTCGAGTGGGTAATGATGTTTTGTATGATCATCCAACAATATTTGTTGTGTCCATAGATATGAGGTGCTGTTTGCCTCCCAGCCGCCCTCTCCTTCCTGTCAGTTTCTTTCCAAATTGGAGCTGACGTTCCAGCACCAAGCGGCAGAGGCCAATGAGCGTGTGCTGCACCAGGCCGAGCGGTTGAAGGCAGAGGGCTCCACAGCAGCAGCCTGTGAGGAGCAGCTGCAAGAGATCGAGCGCTGCATTGCCGTGTTTCTGCAGGAGAACGGAGAGGCAGGCTCTCTCAGTCTATCAGCGATCATGACCTCTGCCCTGTGTGCACTCTGCAGGTGATTCTCTCTGGCCACACACACACACACACACACGCTTTGAGAAGCTCCTGTTATATCTGTGCCCTGTGCTCCATGTGTCAGGAGGAACCTGGTGATGGAGGGCGCCGCAGCCAGTGCAGGAGAGCAGCTGTTGGAGCTAACGTCCCGGGATGGGGCCTGGTTCCTGGAGGAGCTGTGCAGTATGATGGGGAATGTGAGCGCCCTGAGCAGCCTGTTACAGTGCTGCCCTCCTCTGCCTCACGACCTGGATCTGCCTGCCCCCTCAGCCACCAGCCAGGCCGTGTACTTGGCCAACGCAGTCTACACCTGCCTACAGGCGAGTGTACAGCCTTTACTGTCTATGCCTTCTCAGGGCCACACAACGGATGGAAGCATTTATTTTACTTGCTGATGGCCATTTTATTTATGTATTTTTGAATGAAAGCATAAAATAACCATATGTTTTATGTCAGTTTCCAGTGGGTAGTCAGTGGCCTGTTTAACCTGAACTCATATCTGTGTGTTGCAGGAGCTCAACACCAACTTCCGTCAGATCATCTTCCCTGAGGCCCTCCGCTGCATGATCAAAGGGGAGCCCACGCTGGAGGCCATGCTGTCGGAGCTGGACAGTCTGGTGGAGCACTCGTCTGACGGGCTGGGTCTGCAGGAGCTGATGGACAACCTGCAGAGCTCCGCAGGACTGGAGCCCGACGGACACAGCCACTGTCTGCGCCTCACCAGGTCAGAGATACACCCACCGGGTCAGAGATACACCCACCGGGTCAGAGATACACCCACCAGGTCAGAGATACACCCACCGGGTCAGAGATACACCCACAATCCTGAAAGTCAGTTCTATGCAAAATATGACCTCGACAGCTCATTCCTTATCTGGTTTAGCAGACCATCGTTGTTGTGCTTCGACAGCAGCGGGGTCATGTTGCAAACTGCTGTCTTTCCAAATTTCAGATAATCCAGGGCAGCGCCTAATCCAATCCAAAGCAGGTACCATGTTATCAAGAGTCCAAATAAGTAAATATCTTTGTCTCTGACCGACAGGACCACGAGGCAACACGACAATCCACATTGCAAACCGAGCTGTGACAATCCAGTGAGGGCAGACGACCTCCTCTGTGGTCTCACTTTGTGGAAAAAAAAACCATATCAATTGCGCTGAGAGACTAGTTAATCAATTCCATAGTTTAGCGGTTCGGGAGGACAGTGAGCAGGTGGTCCAAGAGGAAAGATAAAGTCAGACAAGACACTCGCAGGGGCAGGAAAAAAGCAGGAAAGCCAGGAGAAGTGAGAAAACACATCTGCACTCGACAGAGACAGGAAGAGGAATGCTACACCCACCAAATATCTGGAGATTTTTGTTATAGTTTTATTCTCATTCATTTATTCTTATCTAATTTGTGTTAACTTGAAGGACATATCGTGGTGGAGGAAATGAAGTGTGACTGTGTTTGTGTACAGGATGCTACGCGCTCAGTACTCGGACCTAATCCAGCCTCGCTCTGACGGCTCAGCTCAGGAGCCTCCTAAGATGACCGCAGGACAGATGCTGCTGGTGGCCTTTGACGGCATGTTCACGCAGCTGGAGACGGCCTTCGGCCAGCTCACGGAGAAGGTACGGAAACTCGAAAAGCACTCGGATACGTTGTAACTTTCATCAATGGCTTTAATAAGAGTTTGTGTCTCTGTTCCTCAGCTGAGCTCTCTGGAGGTGCCGTCCGCCTGGAGGAAGGTGGACGTGTTAAAGGAGGCCCGCGCTGCTCAGATGCACTTCTTCGACAGCTCGTCTCAGAGGCAGCTCATGGAGGAACTCTTCTTCCTCAAGAGGCTGCAAACCATCCGAGACTTCTTCAGACTGTGCTCCTCCTTCTCCCAAGTGCTCTCCGGTAAGACCTGCGCCGCACAAAGAAGGACAAAAAACTAAATCAGTTTTATTCTGACTTCCCATTTTTAAAAACAATCTGCTGCCTACGGTGTGATTTCTATTATGTGCATTAAGATGTTCTTAATCTAAGAGTAAAATGACTACAGACGCACCACTGAGAGCGATGAACCGCATGAGACATGGCACTGACGAGGAGGTGAAAGTTACTACTACATGTTAACTTTTACTGACGCTCAGAGTCATAGTTCTAGTAGCTAACAGCAGTGCGCTAATAACAAATATGAATAATATATAAATATAATAACAAAATGACACCGCACGCAGCTCTTCATGAGCACCAAATGGTTATTTTACGATGACTGTCGTGGTTCTGACATGGTTTCTGCTGATCAGAGATATTAATGTTGGCAAATTTACTAAAACTGAACCAAATATTGAACCATTGAAATATTCCAAACCATTTGGAAGCTTTTAGTAGCCAGAATTAACCCCATACCAATGTTTTGTCCGTATGCTATTATAGGGTGGCATATTCTGTTAAAGTATAGGCTTTATTCAATAACTAGTCAATACATGTTTGAAATCTTTATATAAAAATCCAAAGTGTTATAATGCTTTTACCACCCTCTTATTATTTTAGTTCAAATAGAAGACCGTATATCTTCTGTTGTACAGAACCTAATTTGGAATTTCACATTCTTTAAGAATCCTCTGTCTCTGTCCACGATCCCTGGCAGCTAAAGTGGCAAGTTTAGATTAATTCTACCACTAATTGGAGACATTGTAGAAGAAATGAAAATGAGAAAATGAGCTGTTAAACGTTTGCACAACTGCAGCAAAGAAAGGTTAGCAGGCTGTACACCAGCAGCTCTGAGAGTCCTCTAACTATAGGAAAACCGCCATAACCAACTTAAACACTCACAAAGTCCAACAATTGCACCATTCAAATGTTTTTGTAATGTCCTTTCTCACACATGGCCTCCTTCACTAATGTGTTCAGGCTCGTACCCATCAGACGACCTGTTCCCCTCCAACGGCCCTGCGGCACTGGGGAGCACACTGCACCACCTGTCCCCCAGCCCTGCAGCGGTGGCTGTGGTCAGCGAGGAGCAGATGATCCGACCCATCAGAGCCTTCACTGCAGACTTTGTGAGGGAGCTGCTCATAGGCCTGCCCACCCAGGCCCTGGGACTGTCCCTGTGCAGCATGATCTCTGCGCTCGGTCTGGACATCGTCAGCCACGTGGAGGCCAAGGACTTTGGAGCGGAGAGTAAGGTACGGATGTGGTCACCAGGTTGTCCCTAAGCCACTAATGCAGGGGTGGCCAACCAGTCAGAGACCAAGAGCCGAAATTTTCAACCTTGATCCTGTGAAGAGCCACAAAGGCACCGACCATTAGCGAGATCCCGGGGCGGTAGTTTATTGTGATTAAATAGAATGTGACCGTTTTATTTAATCACAGTAAACTATAACTTTATGCCTGGCCTTTTTCTTTTCTTTTTTTTTAAATAATTGTGTTAGATTGAATGGTTTTACTCCTCAACAAGATTGAAATACATGTATATTAAATGACATTTTGTGTTTCCTGCTCTGACTGAGACAGAATTAGATTATTATTATTATTATTATTATTTTTAATGCTGGGGTGTGTTTGTATGTGCCCACTGAGCCCCCTTCTCTGATTCGCCCCTGGCCTGTGCGCTCAGTGCCTGCAGCTTCGTCCTGACTGGACTGTGCAGAGAGAAGGCACTCAAGCTGCATAAAGTTCATGAACTTTAACCAGGAGCCTCTGGAGGACGTCTGAGAGTCTGTTTTAAGTTGCATCTGCTACAGTCTCTGTCACATGTGAAAGAAAAGTCATGACTTTGCGTATTTCCGCGTTGCGATGTCGCGCTTCGGATCATATGCTTCAAAAGAGCTCCGCTTTTTTCCATTTCCTAATTTTGATCTTTTTCTGTGAATATGAGGCCAAATTACATCAAATAAAGAGTAGGCTGATCAGAAACCTGAAAAAGCACAGAAGCTAATCCTAGTGCCACGATCTGCCTGCCTGTTGTTCAACCTACATCCTGCTTTGACTGAGGCTGCACGGGCACCTTTTACACGACGCCTCGAAAAGGAGGGAGATACAGACTCTCATTCATGTAGAGATAGAACCAGGGTCTGTAGGACGATGGTTGGATTTTTGGTCAAAGACTGTTACAGTTTATGGGAAATATTTACCAATTATTTTGCAAAGAGCCGCATTGTATTAAACATATCCAATCATGCAAAGAGCCGCACTCTGATTGGCCAAGGCTCGAGAGCCGCGGGTTGGCCACCCCTGCACTAATGGAATGGCAGTCACATTTGTGTGCTCTCTAGGTGTCCCTGGAGGAGGTGTGTAAGACTGCAGTGGAGCAGTGCTTGGCATCAGGGCGCCTGTCTCAGCTGCTCCTGAACAGAGCCACGGTGTTGGCCTCGTCCTTCGACACAGCCTGGAAGAAACTGGACCTCCTGCGCAGGCTGGACACAGGCCTGGACATGGCCAAGGCCAGTCTGCAACGCAGCCAGCTGCACACCGCCGTGTTCCAGGTAATAGACTGCCCCATCCAAACCTAAAGGTAATCATTAACTTGACCTGTCCCCAGCCAAGTCCAAATTTAGAGCTAGTGCTTGTAGTAGTACAAGCTCAATGGTATGTTCACAGACTTGGACTTGTGTTTTGGTGGTTAATGAAAGCTTCTACATGAACACCTCATGTGGTACTTCAATGGGCTTTTCTTATTAAAAAACATGGGATTTGCTGATGTTTGTCGGCCTCAGAGCTTTGTATAAGGCTCTTTTTAAACAGCTTTTAAGACCCTATATCATGCTATTTAAAACCTCCCAAAGTCAACTACAGTATGTGTTAATATTTCACTTTTGGCAATTTATTAACAAATATGACTTTTTTTTTTCAACCCGGAAGTTGAGACTGTTTTCCTCTGAAATTTCATTTTCATTTCTTATTCTGCCACAAAAATACTTTTATAGCAGGAATGTCATTCTGCATTTAGCTTAAACTGCGCAGTTTGGGAAAAACAGACACTGCAGAAGTGTAAAGAGCCTGTGCATTCCCATATGCTGCACGTCAAAGCATCTGGGTGTGTTGCTGGCCTTCAGAGTGCACGTGGCCCTCTGAACATGCCGTGTGTGTGTGTGTGGTTCCAGTGGCAGCATGAGGACGTCCTGGGCCCCAGCAGTCAGCCTCTGAGCATCCTGCCTCCTCGCTCTGTCATCCTCAACAACATGAAGAAGAAACTGTATAAGTTGAGCCAGGAGGAGACCGCCATCGTCTCTGTGCAGGTAACGCACACATACACACAGAGGGCTGAACATACTCCAGACACGTGATGTTCATGGTATAATCAGGCCTTAAATATAAATCTAAATCTAAGTTTCACGTTTTGTCCAGTTCTCTTTCCCTTGATTGATATCTGCAGATCTTGTTTCTGTGTTTGTGGCATTGAAATATAGTATTTGGGCATTCAAAAGCATTCAGTTTGACTTGCTTCTGCCTGTATAAACCCTGATAATATATTCATCATGAGTTTAGGGATAGATTTAGATATTCAGATGAACTGTGTCTGTGTGTCTGCCGTGATTGGCTGCTTGGCGCAGACTCCTCCTGTTCCACATGAACGTGATCTGTAAAAGGATCTTCCTAATGTGTGCCGTCTTCAGGAGAAGCTGGTCTCCCTGGAGGCCAGTATTGAACAGCGTCTGAAGTGGGCTGGAGGGGCCAACCCCGCCCTGGCCCCAGTGCTGCAGGACTTTGAGCTGACCATCCGAGAGCGGAGGGCCATGGTGGCCAGGGAGAGCCAGCGCACCAGCCAGGTACTCCAGTTCATCAGGACTTTAGAACGCCATCATGTCTTTAACATGACTGTGTTTCAGGTGACCTTCCTCTGCTCCACCATCCTGAACCTGGAGGGGCTGAGGACACGCACACCCGAGGCGCTCAACATGGACGCCACCTTGTTTGAGCTGCTGAAGCGCTGCCAGCAGACCTGCTCCTATGCCGCCCAGTTCAACAGCAGCGTGTCGGCCCTGGAGCTGCAGCTTCTGCACAGGCTGGTCAGTCTCCCCCTTTCTCCAGATAATGGGACTCTTGCGCTTGGGTCCATCTCATGATCTACAGTTAGAAACTACAGAGCTGCGTGTTTGAATCGCCAACAGAATGATAATAATAATAGATTTCTGCGATAAACACAACCAAATTCAAGAGACTGATTCCTATTTGTGGATAAATATTTGTCAGATCAGTTTGATTTAACATGGATTTCACTTGAAGACATTTTTAACCCTGTCAAAGGTGGCTTTGTGCATCCTGTTGTTCGCCATATAGTGCATCATAATGCGTTAGAAGGAATATAGAGCATTACTAGTGGACATGGCCTGACCCATCCTTCAGTGGTGCTGTCAGGAGCAGGGCCAGGGCCTGGGCAGCTGAGTGGTAACCTAACAGTTGTGGTGTGTGTTGGCAGAGCCCGGTGCTGGAGCTGCCCATCGGCAGCCCTGAGTGGCTGAGCTGTGCTCGCAGGCGTCTGGAGGAGGAGCTGGGTGTGTGTCAGAGGAAACAGGAGGAGCAGGAGAGACAGCTGGAGGCCTGCGCCGAGACCCTGCAGCTGCTGGTCGACTCCATCAAGAGCATTCTGTCCACTCACAACAGACAACTGGCCGACGTCAAGCACCTGCTCAGGGCCATGGCTAAGGTCTGTGTAAGCACCATCACACTCCCACACAGAAGCCTCACAATCAAACTAAAGAATGTAGACTGGCCACTCCATTGGATTGTGTTTCCCTGCTGTTGCCACGACATTGCACATAAAACCTCCCCAGCACATCCCAAAGTTCTCCATGACGAAGGCAGGGTCCTGAATGTTACTGGTGGAATGAAAAACTAGTCTTGAGGAAACGGCTTTGAAGTTTTGTATGTCGTTCCTCCTTCAGTATTGATCTGACCGTACTCGTGCTGCTCGTCCCCTGCATATCAATATTAGCAAAGTCAAATGAGTACATTGAGTGTGTGTGATGTGACCTCAGGACGAAGAGGCGGCTCTGAACGAGGGGGAGGAGGTGGTGTACGAGGGAAGTGTGCGGCACTTCCTGATGGAGTACAAGGCGTGGCAGGACAACATGCAGCTGGCCCTGTTCACCGTGGTGCAGGCTAGCGGGCAGCCGCGCAGCCCCGAGCAACTGGAGCTGCTGGAGGAGGTGCCGGGTACTCTGAAGGAGCTGCACACACAGACTCAGAGGTCAGCGCCACACCACGTCACGCTGGACTGACAAAACGCTCCCTTCAAAGGCATTGGAGAGTTCAAACTTACTCCACTTATTTTGCTTCTGAATATGCTGATAATAATAATCACACACAGATTCTTTGTGTTTATGACATTGGAAGTATATTGGTGGCCATTAAAAAAGCATTCCATTTGCCTTGCTACTGCCTATATTAACCCTGTAAAGATACTAATAATAAAATATATAGATATTGACCTTTATTTAACCAGGATAGTTCCACTGAGATTAAGAATCTCTTTTTCAGGGATATAGATATAGATATAGATAGTATTATTCACACTATATATCCAACTTTGCTGGAGCTTGTTGCAGTGTAACAGATACAAGCCGGACAGGATGGGATATGTAAGGATTAAACAACTCGGAGCCGTGCATTAGACGGTTATAATGCACGACGCGGAAGTGCATTACAAGCGTCTAATGCACGGCTCCTCGTTGTTTAATCCGCTTATACCAGGGTCCCACAAACGTAACATTTATAATAAATATTTGTTTCATTGACTAAAGTCACTAAATCTGCCAGACTACGGGACTATTTTGTGTGGGTTATTAGCCGGTCACTGAAGGCTGGTCTCAGAGCGAGTCATTCTCCGCAGCTATTACGAGGATCTCAGTCAGGCTCAACGACACAACATCAGCACAGAATCACAACACAACAGGACTAACCCGGAAACACTTTTCCCTGGAAGGAAACACCGATATGCGGCACTCGTGGGCAGGAGTTATTTACCTTTTACGCTGTTTAACCTGAAGCTAGCTAGCTAGCTAGCTCAACCAGCTCAACTGTTTATGGAAACGGCTGCGGTGGAGTCGCTCACACCTGGGCCCCCCCAACTGAAACTTTTATGTTTGACTTTACTAATCCAGACTAATATGCTTCAATGCAGGATCATTTTATGTTCGCCTGAAAATGATGAATAGCCTTAACCGTTTCCAATAGAAATGTAAAGCTCATATATTATTAACAGTAGCTAACCTAGCTGCTCACTCTCCTCTACAAACATTTAGCAAACATTTTGTTTCGGCCAAAAACGTTGAAATTAAACAAAATCCATCTCACACGTTCCTGTCAGTCACTAATTACGCCTTTATCTGACTCAGCTGTGTCATGCGTTGCTATGGCGATGCCCACAGCGGAGTGATATCCCAGTGATTTAACTACCGGACTACGTGTGCGGTTATACCAAAATAATGCACCAGCCAATCAGAATCGAGTATTCACCCAGACCATGGTATAAATACATTTGATGTGTGTGTGCAGTGTGTACAACGGGCTGGTGGGCTTCGCCTCGCCTCTGGTCACGGACAGAGACACGGCCTGCAGCAGTCCAGTGAGCGCCACGCACCCCTCCTTCGCTACAGGTAACCATGACGACACAGCTGCACCTGCATCATACTCTAACCCAGCAACACGGTGTTCCTACTCATCATTATGGCTGACCCCCTCATTTTATGATGGACGTTTAAAAAGATTCCACCACTAAAAAATGTAGTTTCAAAATGTGTTTTTTTAATGTATCAACGCCTGAGCTACTCACTACTTTTATCCAGAGACAAAACAGCAACAGAGTCACCAGAGAGGGTCAAATAAATCATTTGGTCAGTGCCATTTGGTTCTGTGGATAATGAATTCCTCAACTTTGGTTCACACAGACTCTCAGGTCTGTGGTATAAAGGTCCAGAGAATGTGTTGTTTAGAAATGTTACTTTTTTTGTTACTATTGTAAATTGTGCAGAAAGACGCACACATCCTCCAGATCCTTTCCTCCATGAGGCAGTGAAGCACATGTGGTCCATGTTGACATCATATCTGGACACACAGATGGCTGATGTTTGTGTCTTTAATGAATGTTCCTGCAGAGGCAGATCTAAATACACAAGTCCTCAATGCACATGCATTTAGGAGGAAATTAAAGTCTCCATAGAATCACAAACTGCCACCGTATCATCTGACAGCTGTTGACCTGTGGATCACAGCAAAGGGACACGATTAGATTCATATTAAAAACTAAAAAGAACAAATAGAAATGAAGAAAGCCAGATGGTGGGAAGACAAAAAGAGAAGTGTATTTTTGTTATCAATCGTAGCCATATTAGTGGCAGTAGTTGTATATTAAATTTGTTTTTTTATAATTTGTGCTACCTTTAATTTGTACTCATCAGATTGCGCATGTGTATACAATGTATACTGACTGAGACGAGTTTCAGGATTATATATTATAATACACTCTAGTATTGAACCACACCACTGGACTTCTCCAATATGATTAGGCCTAATTTGTAATAGAATTAATAATAATAATAATAATAATAATAATAATAATAATAATAATAATAATAATAATAATAATAATAATAATAATAATAATAATAATAATAATAATAATAATAATAATAATAATAATAAAAGGTACTTTTTAATGGTTATTTTAATCATTCTACAAAACTATAAACTCAATATCATTTAGTTGTGATCAACAGTTTACATGCCCCAGTTAATACTGTGTATTGCCCCAGGGTTTCCCACAGCGCTTCCTGTTTTGTATGTATGTATACTTTGTTGTTACTTTGTTTTAGGCGGCCTAAACACCGGGCTGCCCCCTTAAAGCAGTACTATCTACAATGTCATATATTGACATCTGGAAAGTACTGAAACTTCGCACCAGAAGAATTTTTGTTTTTTGATTTCACCAACTGTTTAACATTAACCAGCCCTACCAATACCAAATAGTTTTTTGGGGCTATTCAAGCTATAAAACCACTAATTATCACAGTTGTGTTATGCTTCTTGATTCAACGTGGGCAAAAGAAGATAAGTCACAGTGCACAGACTTTTGCTTCTAAGCATAATGAGCCACATGCTCTAGGTTTTGGCATGTTTTTACAGCTTTTGTTATTTTTATCCACTTGCTGTGGTGTTGGGCTGGTACTCGGTATCAACGACTACTGTGAGCCCAAGTATTGGTGTTGGATCCGGTGGGAAAAACTGACTTTGACCCTCTTTTCCCTCAGCCGTGCGCTGCAGCCTGGTGAAGACCCAGCCGGACTCCATGTCCCAAAATGCACGCAAGACCTTACCACGTAACATGGCCACGCCCACAGACACACCCCCTAGTGCGCTAGTGGTGAACAGCAAGGGCCTGAACCCCAGCCCCAAGAGGGCTCTGCGGGACCCTAAAACAGGCCGAGGTGAGTCAGGTCTGCTCCCTCTGCTGCCCCCTGCTGGAGGACACTAGTCTCACTCTGTGATGTGTGTTTTGTGTGGGCAGCGGTGCAGGAGAGGAATTCGTACGCCGTCAGTGTGTGGAAGAGGGTCAAGGCCAAACTGGAGGGCCGGGACATAGACCCTAACCGGAGAATCAGCGTCACAGAACAGGTCAGCACCATGTACTATACTGGTCCATACACTCTATAGTGGCACGAGGCCCTGGCCTGGCCCATACACTCTATAGTGGCACGAGGCCCTGGCCTGGTCCATACACTCTATACTGACACGAGGCCCTGGCCTGGTCCATACACTCTATACTGACACGAGGCCCTGGCCTGGCCCATACACTCTATAGTGGCACGAGGCCCTGGCCTGGTCCATACACTCTATAGTGGCACGAGGCCCTGGCCTGGTCCATACACTCTATAGTGGCACGAGGCCCCGGCCTGGTCCATACACTCTATACTGACACGAGGCCCCGGCCTGGTCCATACACTCTATAGTGGCACGAGGCCCTGACCTGGTCCATACACTCTATACTGACACAAGGCCCTGGCCTGGTCCATACACTCTATACTGACACGAGGCCCTGGCCTGGTCCATACACTCTATACTGACACGAGGCCCTGGCCTGGTCCATACACTCTATAGTGGCACGAGACCCTGGCCTGGTCCATACACTCTATAGTGGCACCAGGCCCTGGCCTGGTCCATACACTCTATAGTGGCACCAGGCCCTGGCCTGGTCCATACACTCTATAGTGGCACGAGGCCCTGGCCTGGTCCATACACTCTATAGTGGCACCAGGCCCTGGCCTGGTCCATACACTCTATAGTGGCACGAGACCCTGGCCTGGTCCATACACTCTATAGTGGCACCAGGCCCTGGCCTGGTCCATACACTCTATACTGACACGAGGCCCCGGCCTGGTCCATACACTCTATAGTGGCACCAGGCCCTGGCCTGGTCCATACACTCTATAGTGACACGAGGCCCTGGCCTGGTCCATACACTCTATAGTGGCACCAGGCCCTGGCCTGGTCCATACACTCTATAGTGGCACGAGGCCCTGGCCTGGTCCATACACTCTATAGTGGCACCAGGCCCCGGCCTGGCCCATACACTCTATACTGACACGAGGCCCCGGCCTGGTCCATACACTCTATACTGACACGAGGCCCTGGCCTGGTCCATACACTCTATAGTGGCACCAGGCCCTGGCCTGGTCCATACACTCTATAGTGGCACGAGGCCCTGGCCTGGTCCATACACTCTATAGTGGCACCAGGCCCTGGCCTGGTCCATACACTCTATAGTGGCACCAGGCCCCGGCCTGGTCCATACACTCTATACTGACACGAGGCCCCGGCCTGGTCCATACACTCTATAGTGGCACGAGGCCCTGGCCTGGTCCATACACTCTATAGTGACACGAGGCCCTGGCCTGGTCCATACACTCTATAGTGGCACCAGGCCCTGGCCTGGTCCATACACTCTATAGTGGCACGAGGCCCTGGCCTGGTCCATACACTCTATAGTGGCACCAGGCCCTGGCCTGGTCCATACACTCTATAGTGGCACCAGGCCCTGGCCTGGTCCATACACTCTATACTGACACGAGGCCCCGGCCTGGTCCATACACTCTATAGTGGCACCAGGCCCTGGCCTGGTCCATACACTCTATACTGACACGAGGCCCTGGCCTGGTCCATACACTCTATACTGACACGAGGCCCTGGCCTGGTCCATACACTCTATACTGACACGAGCCCCCGGCCTGGTCCATACACTCCTTACAGGTCACATGTCCTTACTGTGTTAAGTTGACTAACACTAGGTGGCGCTGTAACCTACAGGTGGACATGGTGATCAAGGAGGCCACCAGCCTGGACAACCTGGCGCAGCTGTACGAAGGATGGACCGCCTGGGTGTGAGCGAGTGCCGCGTTTGTCTTTGGTCCAGCCGAGGCTTAAAGAGATCCACCACAGTCCTGTGGGTCTGGGGGCACCGCCGTACCAGAGCACACTGGGGGAGGAGCTGGGACGCACCCCGCCGAGGCTCCTGTGGCACCCCTCACCGGGCAGCCGCGACCCCGCCACCACACCGCCCTCTTGGCCAGCGGCCGAAAGGCCCGTCTTTCTGGGTGTGGGTGGTACAGCGCTGTGGGATGGGAGAGGGGGGACCCGCCTGTGCGTCCCCCCCCACACCTGCACAGTCGTACCCATGAACTCCACTGTATCCCGCTGAGCTCAGCCAGAGCTCACAGCTGGACCGGTCCCATGGCTTGTCCATGAGTATCTGAGACGTTCCCCATGAGGTCTAGGAGGAGGGGAACTACAGCTCAGTGGGACTTGTTTATGAACTTAAACTGAGCCGCCTGTCGGACTCTCGCTCCGTCTCGTGATAATAGTATTTTTCTTCCGTGCTCGTGTCGGACTTGTCTCTATAGATCTATCGTTTCCTGATGTTTGACCTCCCGCCTACTGCCTGCTTTTATTAACCTCGCCTTCTTGTTTTACCTTTTTAGTGGGACATTGGTTTGGTGCCGGGAGAACATGAATTTCTTATGCTTTTAATGGATTTAGTTTGTTGTTAAATAAATCTGAAGGTAACAAGTGACACTGCTGTTTTTGTTGTGCTTGCGATACAGTTGGGACGGATAGGGCAGCACCTGGGACCTCGATGCTCTGAGGGCAGCGCCCACTATGGTCACTGGCTGTGCAATGTGACGTGACATTCACCTGTGCTTATTTGGTCAGGACATGTTAAAGATCACACATGGGACTCATGCCATGCCGGATGTTAGCCATGAGCTGTCCCACATTCACAAACCACTCTCTCATCCTGACCCATTGTACATGTTTTAGGTGGTACCTGAAGGAAAACTGCACCGACACGGGGAGAACATGCAAACTCCACACAGAAAGGCCCCATGAAGGTGCAGCTGTGCAGTTGTCTGATTTATTTTAAAAATGTGTTTTTGGATCAATCTTTAGTGTAACATCAGAGTATTACATAACTATTACATTACATAACTTTCTTATGACTTGATCAAAATAATTGATAGTTATTTGTTTTCCCTAATAAAGATTCCGAATTGTTTTATTGCCATGGGCAAGGTTCACTACTACAATTCTTCTACAATAATACACATAACTTAGATAAATAATAAACTATAAGACTATAAGGGCATGCATAAAGATTACATTTAACAACAATTTGACACAAAACAGCGTGAGTGTATTTACAAATGTGAAGGCGCATTAAGTGTTAGCAGCAGATCTAATAGATGTTAACGCACTTCTGAAAATTCAGACCATTTGATAAATAAAATGAAATGCGGCGTTTGGGGTCATAAATGAGCACAGGTGGTAACTGTCTTTGGTTCAGCTTTGGTTTCCACACAGTTTACATCCACAGTTTGAAATAAACCCACATTGCACTAAATATCTGACACTTTAGACCAGGGGTGTCAAACATACGGCCCACGGGCCTGATGATTTAATCCGCATAAATTCCAGAGTATGTCAAAAAAAAAAAGTAAGTCTCTAGCCCATTCCTGTGCGGAGTTATGAATTTTAAAGAATAACCAGAATGCTCATTCCAGCCACTAAGGGGCATTAAATTAAAAAAAGGGTAGAGTTCCACACGTGTCCAGCAGAGGGCACTGACATAAGAGCTCAGGATATGAACAACACATTATATAGCCATGTGGTAAATGGACAGTCTGCCCCAGGGCGGCTATGGCTTCAATAACAGTTTACCACCACCAAGTGAATGAATAATGACGACTGCACTTTGAGGAACTTGTGACTCAGGCTTGTAAAGTGCAATACAAGTGTGAGCCGTTGTCATTGATGAAGCTACAGTCAAGTTGGGGCTTTGATCAAATCACAGCTTATTATTCATTTATTGGAAACATTGTCTCTATTATATGTGGCCCGCGACCCGCCGTGGGAGCTGAATTTCGGCCCGCGACCCAGAATGAGTTTGACACCCCTGCTTTAGACCTTTATTGTCCTGCTGTGAAGATAATCGTGTGACTTGTGTCATGTGAAAGGCGTCATACAAAAAAGATTCCCTTCTTTGCCTGATTTGACGGGCCTGGTGGTGCTTCCTTGTGGGATCTGTTGGTGTTCCTCTCTTGACCCTGCAGCCCTGTGTAAGCAGGTCCTCCGGTGATGTGATGTCATCATGGTTGGTTAATGATTCTCCTGCGGCGCCCTTTGTCCCCGACTGTCCCTGTCCGGCCTGCCAGTCCCCGCTCAGCCCCGTCTGTGCAGATACTGACATGTCCCAGTGCGTGTGTGTGAGCGACTTCGAGGAGCGGGCCCGCAAAGTCCTGCCCAAAGCCGTGTACGATTACTACCGCTCCGGGGCCGATGAGCAACGCACTCTGCAGGACAATGTGGAGGCCTTCAGCAGGTACGTCCACAGCTTCTGCCATTGTGTGTATGGGCCCGTGTTTCTCAGCTGGTGGGTTACAAGCCTTTCCCAGAAAAAACGTTCCTCCTGAAACAGTGCCGAAACATGATACCGGAGTCTGCTAATTAAAGGGACAGGCCTCCGTTTTTCATACTGAGAGATGTTCTTACCTGAGCTTAGACGAGTTGATGCGTACCTGTCTGATCTTTGTGGGTGCCTGTGGAAGTACGTGGTAGCTTCCAAGTTCACCCTCGTTTGGAGCTATAGGAATATGCTGGGAGAGGCTTAATGCTAGCAACATCTTTGGTCGTTTTGTGTGACTGAGGGCACGCACAAAGGCCAGACGGGTACACATCGTGGCCAAGCGCAAGAGGTCCACCGCCGTGGTCATCGTCTACGGATTTTCCCATCAACCAGTGCTCCTCCTGTGACCAGAACAGTGAAGATGGCGGCCGCGACACAACCATCTTTCACCAAAGGAAAAAAAGAGTGGAAAAAGAGTGGTGCGCACTGAATGGGTGCTGCTGCCGGATGCTCTCTCATCGAATGCAATTTCTCCATCTGTGAGATCAATAAAGTATTATCTTATCTTATCTTATCAACTCGTCTAAGCTCAGGTGTCTCAGTATGTGAAAAACGGTGGCCTGTTCCTTTAAGGATGGGAACCTGTGGGTACCTCACTGTTAGAGGATATGATTAAGTCGCAGCCTGTAAAGTGGCTCTATCCCTGTGGGTCAGGCTTTGCAGTCGTACGATCTCTGTCATAGCCTTGACTGTGCTGCTCAGGCGCCGCTCTCAGCCACTAAGTCATTTGCGTATCAGTATGACGCTCAACGGGGTATTTATCCCTGTTTTGTGGAAGCAGAACAGGATGTAAACACTCCGGTGTGGCGCGTTTACATGCATGAGACCCGTGTATGTTCATTAACATGCACTGTCCCGACCAAATAAACCAATCATTTACACTGAGGCCCTGTCCACACAGATCCTGATATTTGAATACAGATAAATATCTACGTACGTCCCCAGTCCTGCTGCTGAACCCACTGTCCGGTCTGTGCAGGTGGTGTCTGGTCCCCCGTGTCCTGCGGGACGTGTCCTCAGTGGACATGTCCCTGTCCGTCCTGGGACAGAAGCTGAGCATGCCCGTGTGTGTGGCCAGCACAGCCATGCAGAGGATGGCCCACCCTGACGGGGAGGTGGCCACAGCCAGAGGTACAGTATGTCCACTACACTATAGGAGCGATCGCTGGTAGTGTTTACTTGCTTTTGGCCGGATGTTTTGTGAATGGTCGGCCACAGCTGATGCACCAGGCCTCTAACTGGGTTTTCTAAAACGATAGATCTGTTACAGCGCAAGAGAAGCAATGCCCCGTTTATGGACATTGTTTTTGCTGATCATAGGATTTTAATAAAATGTTTATCAAATATGAAAATGTAAAATGCCTACCACGGCCAACGGATGTGACGACATCGCGATCGCTCGTATAGAGGGGCCCGTACAGCTGACTTGGCCAGGAGGGGGCAGTAAACACAAAGCTGTGGACTTTTCGAACACAAAAGAGCAAATGACACTAGTTTGCTGGGACTGGGAACAGTGGACAATGCTCTAAAACATCATGCACACAGTTTCTCAACAGAAAAAGTTGGTTTGGTGTTCATTTTCTCTTTAAAAACCAAAGTTGACCAAACCTTGGGCACCACTGACTGGAGAACAATCTGTCAGACATCTGTGTGTGCTGTCGGCACGTTTACATGTGAAGTCTAATCCGACTAGGCTAAAGATTTGACTCCTATCTGTTTTTCCCCAAAACCTGTGAAAGCAGCCTTGTCCCAGTCACATGACACTGATCCCAATGTCCTTTGGAGCAGCAGAGGAGCGGAGCAGCTCCCTGCCAGGGGGGCAGGGGGTTGAGGACTATGTGCACTATTTCCAGCTCCAGCTGCTATGTTGTTGTTAGCAAACGGTTAACCCTGATTAGCCCGAGATGCTCTCAGACCAAACTGTTCTGGGGTTCACTGCCAGGTCTTACTGATCTTTAACCAGGTCTACGCAGGGTTTGCCCCAATGTTTAAGCTCAAATGCACCTAAAGCTCAGCACAGGTGGTTAGCAGTTAGCAGCTAGCTAAAGGCTAATGTCATGTGATTCCATGGCTCGCTCTCTGTTGATGAGAATAGTGCAATAAACTTGTCATTTAATAAGCATTAAAGCTTAAAATGTATCATAAGCTTTAAATGTATCTGATGGTTTTAGTGACTTAACTGGAGCTTATTTCATATGATCCATCAGCGCTAACATTAGCTGTAGCTCTGACGGCGTCTCCTGCCTCATGGCCAGCACACATTCTCAGCGCTGGTCCAGGATCCTGTCCTCCGTGTTGGTGTAGCGTTAGTAGTACACAGCTTTGCTGTAACACAATGTTATTTGACGATGTGTTGTTTTTGTGTTTGGAGCCTAACTGTTAGTTTCTGGGGCAGGGACAGCAGCTGATTGCTGCTCCAATCTGACCGCAATCAGCTCAGGCCGATGGGCTCAGGGGTAAAGTGTGATTGCGCCCCACAATGGAATCTCCCAGGTTTACTTGGGTTTGGGTGATTTTGTTCTGGTCTGAATAGAACTAGAGCAGACGGGAAGTGCGACTTCCCCTTCATCATGTATCATTGACTGACGGACTTGTGTTGTTGCACAGCCTGCAGGGCGATGGGGACAGCGATGATGCTGAGCTCCTGGGCCACCTCCACCATTGAAGAGGTGGCTGAGGCCGGAGGGGGCCCCGGGGGGGTCCTGTGGATGCAGCTGTACATTTATAAAGACCGGGAGCTGAGCCTGTCCTTGGTGCGGCGCGCTGAGCAGGCCGGCTACCAGGCCATCTTCCTCACCGTGGACACGCCTTACCTGGGCCGCCGCTGGGACGACGTCAGGAACCGCTTCAAACTGCCCTCCCACCTCAGGTAGGACCAGGGAATATATGTGAATGTGAACTCACCTGAAGCTTGTTTCTTTACAGACAGATAGAAACTGCAGCATAAAAGTCTGATTCAGTTCTAATTCACTTCACAAGGGCTGGGTACTGTTACATTTTTTCAATACCAGTACTTTAACAATACTTGGTTTTTAATACCGATACCTGAACAATACTTTTCCCCGATACCTATACTAAAATATTTGTTTAGAACCTGGACACAGAATAATAATGTGCAAACATTTAAAAAGTGAAACTTTTCAAAAACGCCAGTACACTAATACACAAATACATTCACGTGAGAAAGTAGTTTACAAACTGCTGAATTATTGTTGCTTTGTGTAGTGTTTGCTTCATATCAGTTAAAAGACATGGTGTATGATCGCTGCTCGTGTTGAAAGGTCAAAGGTTATCTCATCTCGGGAACTCACTCTTCCAGTTTTCAGAGGAAAATACAAGATGAGGCGGCATCAAGTGTAATTTTCTCCTCGGAAAGTGGTATTTACCATAATTACAAGAGCACATGAAGGCAGCATGCGTGTGTTTATCTGGCCGTGCTGAAGCTGCAAACCATACTGTAAATCCAAACTGAAAGCTAGTATCAGAGGGAAGCTGGAAAAAATGTGTTGAAGTGTTTTGACAGTTTGAAAGGTTCCCATTGAAACGCCCCACTCTCTCCGTAACCTCCCCCCAGCAGCACACTGGGGTCCCCCGCAGCACACTGGCGTCCCCCGCAGCACACTGGGGTCCCCCGCAGCACACTGGGGTCCCCCGCAGCACACTGGCGTCCCCCGCAGCACACTGGGGTCCCCCGCAGCACACTGGGGTCCCCCGCAGAACACTGGCCTCCCCCGCAGCACACTGGGGTCCCCCGCAGCACACTGGCGTCCCCCGCAGCACACTGGGGTCCCCCGCAGCACACTGGGGTCCCCCGCAACACACTGGGGTCCCCCGCAGAACACTGGCGTCCCCCGCAGCACACTGGGGTCCCCCGCAGCACACTGGGGTCCCCCGCAGCACACTGGCGTCCCCGCAGCACACTGGCGTCCCCCGCAGAACACTGGGGTCCCCCGCAGAACACTGGCGTCCCCCGCAGCACACTGGGGTCCCCCGCAGCACACTGGGGTCCCCAGCAGCACACTGGCGTCCCCCGCAGCACACTGGCGTCCCCCGCAGCACACTGGGGTCCCCCGCAGAACACTGGGGTCCCCCGCAGAACACTGGCGTCCCCCGCAGCACACTGGGGTCCCCCGCAGCACACTGGGGTCCCCAGCAGCACACTGGGGTCCCCCGCAGAACACTGGCGTCCCCCGCAGCACACTGGCCTCCCCCGCAAACACTGGCGTCCCCAGCAGCACACTGGGGTCCCCAGCAGCACACTGGGGTCCCCGCAGCACACTGGGGTCCCCCGCAGCACACTGGGGTCCCCCGCAGCACACTGGGGTCCCCCGCAGCACACTGGGGTCCCCAGCAGCACACTGGGGTCCCCTGCAGCACACTGGGGTCCCCAGCAGCACACTGGGGTCCCCCGCAGCACACTGGGGTCCCCCGCAGCACACTGGGGTCCCCCGCAGCACACTGGGGTCCCCAGCAGCACACTGGGGTCCCCCGCAGCACACTGGGGTCCCCCGCAGCACACTGGGGTCCCCAGGGTGTCCTTTCGTCTTCACTAAAACACTTTGTGTGTGCAGCATGTCCAACTTCTCGGCCCCGTCCCTGTCCTTCTCGGAGGACAGCTACGGGGCGGACAGCGGCCTGTCCGTGTACGTGTCCAAGGCCATCGACCCGTCCCTGAGCTGGGAGGACGTCCGGTGGCTGAAGTCGCACACGCAGCTCCCGGTCATCTTGAAGGGCATCCTCAGTGGTACGGACGGATTCTAGAATCTACACCCACAACACTTGTGACTCATTTCTCATGCGCTGACCTCAGATATCAAACTGAAATATTGTTCACAAATCTGTCTAAACCAGTAATTCTCAAAGTGTGGTGGTCCGCGAACCCCAGCACATTGTGACCAGGGCCAAGTCTTTCCTTTTTGAGGGACAGACAAGTGTTATGATGCACATGGATGCGCGGCTGCCACTTCTCAGACATCCTGTTTGTCAATATGTAGCTATTGTAAAACATGTAGGATTTCTCACATGGCTGGGGCAGAACGCCAGGAGAGTACCTGATGAGCGGGTTGCAGATCGGGTCATACAATTGGGTCGGGTTGGGGCGGGTCGAACGGACTGCGGCCGTATGTGTGCCCGCGTCTGCAGCCACGACTCATTCTCTCGTCTTTACAGCCGGTGTTTCACCTCAATATGCAACGGATTTTCATGAAATCAGCAGCGTTTTGTTGCTTGTGATTCAGAGAAGCTTCTGTGGAGCCAAACGTCTCCTATTTCCCACGGCGTCTGTGCACGAGGCGTGTGCGTCTGTGCACGAGGCGTGTGCGTCTGTGCACGAGTCTGCGTTACATCCAAAGCTCAGAGTCTGCTTTCAAAGCTCATGCTCTTCACAACACTGTAACTGTGAAGTTGGGTTTTCCACACTGGTTGGTTTGACTGAAATTCTTTTTGTTTAATGTGTAAAATCCCAGTAGTTTCAGTGATGTTGGACATTATTGTTGTTGTCATAGTTACAACCATAGACTTCCTATAGCCACCACCTCAGTTTGAAACTCTTGGCTCTTTAGAATGACATTAAGGTTAAGTTACAGCAGCTTTTTTGCACATGTTTTGTTGCATATTAAGCTGCAGCTCATTTCACATTAACTTTTTCAAATAAAATGAAATTCATATAAGAATTTCTGATCACATCATTGCATTTGTGTTTGAATAATTTGTTTTTGACTTGAAACAGTTGCATATTAAACATCAGTTTAGCTTATCCTTCCTATTCTGTTTTTGGGGGGTTGTTGGAGTGGGATTCTGTTAGGTGGTCTTCAGAAAAAAATTTGAGAGCACTTCTGCCAGTGTTTCTCAAAGCGTTTTACAGTAAGGAACCACTCACCCATTCACTCTCTCATTCATACACCAGTGTATGCAGACACTGGAGGCAAGTAGGGTAAAGTGTCTTGCCCGACGACACAACGATTCGAACCCACAACCTTCCAATCACAAGACAACCTGCTCCCGAGAAATTGACTTGTTGCATTCAGCTCTCAGCTTTAGCCTTTAGTTATTCCAGAAAAACTGTTTGGATTCAAAGATGCCCTTGTTTGTTGGGATCAGGTGGGAGTCACATATTGACATCTGAGAACATGGCCTTTGACTTTCTGAAAAGCATCTGAGCATCAGTCTCGAGGGTTTCCGTTATTACGCCATTAAATGAAATGTGCTTTAATTCATTGTTCAAGTGCATGGTCAGACTTGGAACAAACTGAAAAAATAAAGAGTTGTTAAATGTATCTTTAGTTTATTATAATGCAGTTAGACTGTTCTATTGTGAATATTTCCTTTTGTACTCATGCCTGGTGTTGCTTCTCAGCGGAGGACGCACGTCAGGCCGTGGACTGTGGCGTGGATGGGATCCTGGTGTCTAACCACGGAGCACGGCAGCTGGACGGGGTTCCAGCCACGGTCAGTGTGTGCCCCCCTGCCTCATCTGACCCAAGCAAACATCGCTGACTACGAGCGCTTCCTCTTCGCTCTCCTCTTACATTAACATTCCTCCAGTCTCTGGCCTGTTAAGCTTTTGCAGAACAAACTATAAACTATTTCTCCCACTGTGAGTTAAACACTGCCCATATCCCAGTATATGGACGGTCTGCTCTAGCGTCAGGATTAAAGAGTTCGGGCATAACTCCAAGAAACAAGGTTTGTTTTGTCTAAATTTTTGCTATATTGATATTTTTATTGAGGGGTTTTGGATTTCTTATAGTCTGGGAGCCAGATCCTTATTGGTACCTTTTACAAACTACTGTCTATCATTAGAGTATACCTTGGGTCATTTCCAGTGGGGACCCCCCCGTTGCAGCTTGGCCCCATTCAGCTGTGGGACGCCCAAAAAAACAGTGAAGATGTCCTTTTTTGGTTCAAGCTCAGTAAATCAGGTGCGAGTCAGATATTAACATCTGAGGAAGTGGCCTTTGACTTTATAAAATGGCTACAGAGCATGGGTCTCGTGCGTTAACATCAGGGTTTCCGTCATCCAAGTCATTAAAGTAAATGTGCTTATAATGAATGTTTTTTCCAGGTGTAAGCACGTGGTCAGACAAACTGATTGTAAGTTGTGCCTGCTGTGTGTCCTATCACTGAGCCTCGTCTTGTCCTTCAGCTGGACGTCCTATCGGAGGTGGTGCAGGCCGTGGCGGGTCGCTGTGACGTCTACCTGGACGGGGGGGTCCGGAAGGGCACAGACGTCCTGAAAGCCCTGGCGCTGGGAGCCAAGGCTGTGTTCATCGGCCGCCCAGTGCTGTGGGGTCTGGCCTGTCAGGTGATGAACCACACTTTACAGTCACAATGTTACAAGTCCTGTTCTTTATCATCGTGGAGGTGTGCGAGTTATCCTGCAGGCCATGTTTACACGTCTCTCAGAAAACACAGCAATCGTGCGGGCTCTGATCTGCTTCCAGACATAGATGATGAGGTGTGAGGAGAAAGCATTTAACAGCACTACATGCATCTGCAGCACATCTGGCACACTTTGAATCTGTGGTTAGACGGAGGAAGAGCGTTTAGAGATGTCGGATGTTGTGGCTTTCAGCAGCAACTTTTGTGCGTTCTAATTTATAAGTCATTATAAAGTCAGTTATTTGACTGAATGTTGGGAGTTACTTCTGACCCGCTCTACACCCTGGCTTTTTAATGCACCACACTATGCAGGACTTAGATCATACTTCACACATCATTCAATAAATAAATAAATAATAATAATTAAACACAAATTAATATTATATTGAGGATGGTAATGACAACTGGGAAGTAGCAAGATCTCGGAATATAATATATATTAATGTACCTTTATGATATAGAAGTAACTCTCGGTAATGTTTGGCACTGGTAACAATCTGAAAGAAATATATTAATGATCGCATTTTGTTACTTGCTTTTTGTACTAAACATCGTACATGAAACAAGATCGTTGTTGTAGTTGTGCTTCATTTCAATGAGTTATATAAACAGTTGTTTTGTGAGTCATGTAGCTGCTTGAAATGACCCTTTATGACCTTAATATATTTTGATATTTTCTGATGATTACTATTTGTGTTGATGCTAAGATGTCTGAATGTATTGAAAAGGCCTAATATCCTTGTGCCTCTGTGTACAGGGAGCGCAGGGTGTCACTGAGTTGCTGACCCTGCTGAAAGAGGAGCTGCGACTGGCCATGGCCCTGGCAGGTGTGTGACCCCTTTTTTTCTCCAAGAACTGGCACCTCCTCCTCCTCCTTCACGGTGCTGGTTCAGTTTATTTCCATGTGTGTCATCAGTACTGAAGCTGTGTGTGTTGCAGGCTGCCGCTCGCTGTCCGAGGTCAGCAAGGCCCTGGTCAGACGTCGAGATGACTTCTCCCGCTTGTGAGGAGGCTCTACTCAAACAGTTGTTTTAAAGATAAACACATCACACAGCCCTAAGTTATGGTGTTTTTGTTTTTAAAC
The DNA here is from genome assembly GCF_951799975.1 of Gobius niger. Taxonomy (NCBI): domain Eukaryota; kingdom Metazoa; phylum Chordata; class Actinopteri; order Gobiiformes; family Gobiidae; genus Gobius; species Gobius niger. The sequence continues at coordinate 1,356,130 of NC_136861.1, forward strand.
TAATCCTAATTATGCCTAGGCTGAGGAACACGTCAGGGCTGCCCTTTTTCCCCTTTATTATTCACGTTCACATAGGAGAAGCTTTAAGATGTCAGGCATTCATTTAGGAATCGGAAAATGCTTAATTCCACATAACAACATCATCAGTAAGCTGTCATTGTTAAATAGAACTTGTTTTTTTATTTTCCATAATGTTGATTTGCTTATTGTTTGTTGAACTGTGTCAAATCTATGCAAGTATTGCTCTCGGAGGCAACTTTTCAAACATGGCTGTATACAAGGTATTTAAATTGAATTAAAGGTTGACTTGGTAGCGCGATCTCTTACTGATTTGGAAAAAACACAGCAGTCGTAGCTTTGGTCTCTTGAATATGCATTTGTGCACAGTTACAAAAGCAAGTTTTAATGTTTTGATTTACTGTATTTTCATTTGAAAATCCAGGTTTTCACTGCTACGGTCAGAGGCAGTAATTGGATATTTTGTTTATTCCAGACCCATAACAAAAATGTAAGTTGTATAGCCTACATGAATAAATCAACATTCCAGTAATCAGTGAACCCAATATTCGATTGATACATGAGCTGGAGACATTAATACAGAGGCAGACACACATTGGACACATGTCTTTATTCTTTTGGCTATAGGGATAAATAACAGGCAGTAACACAGGCCTATACATCTATACTAATCTAATCTTACGCTAGCAACCTCCAACTGTTGGCGTACGTAACTGCACGCTGCGTTGGTTCAGAGCCATGCAGAGAGGCTGGAGAGGGGTGTCTGATCGGGGGCATGGGGAAGTCTCATCCGGCTGAGAGGAAGAGGTTGGAGGGCTGGTTAACCTCTGGACTCCAGCGACCTGTGGGAAGAGCAGCCACATTACTGCTGAGCCCCACAGACCCAGGGCCCTGTCTGCAGAGGGACTCCCATCAGCCCTGTCTGCAGAGGGACTCCCATCAGCCCTGTCTGCAGAGGGACTCCCATCAGCCCTGTCTGCAGAGGGACTCCCATCAGCCCTGTCTGCAGAGGGACTCCCATCAGCCCTGTCTGCAGAGGGACTCCCATCAGCCCTGTCTGCAGAGGGACTCCCATCAGCCCTGTCTGCAGAGGGACTCCCATCAGCCCTGTCTGCAGAGAGTCTCCCATCAGCCCTGTCTGCAGCGGGACTCCCATCAGCCCTGTCTGCAGAGGGACTCCCATCAGCCCCGTCTGCAGAGGGACTCCCATCAGCCCCGTCTGCAGAGGGACTCCCATCAGCCCCGTCTGCAGAGGGACTCCCATCAGCCCCGTCTGCAGAGGGACTCCCATCAGCCCCGTCTGCAGAGGGACTCCCATCAGCCCCGTCTGCAGAGGGACTCCCATCAGCCCCGTCTGCAGAGGGACTCCCATCAGCCCCGTCTGCAGAGGGACTCCCATCAGCCCCGTCTGCAGAGGGACTCCCATCAGCCCCGTCTGCAGAGGGACTCCCATCAGCCCCGTCTGCAGAGGGACTCCCATCAGCCCTGTCTGCAGAGGGACTCCCATCAGCCCTGTCTGCAGAGGGACTCCCATCAGCCCTGGGCTCCTGCACACTGCCCACCCTTGGAGCTCTCCTTCAAAGAGGTTCTCCTCCAGGTTTCTCTTTTCTCCCACGGGGTCGATGATAGTGTATATCTCATCTATCCATGACTGTTGGTAGACTTACAGGCTCCATCTAGTGGTGAAAAAGTATTGCAGCAGTGAGTCTGAGAAAGCGAACTCAACACTGACAGCTTTTTTTCGTACAGAAATGTGAACCAAATCGTCAGGATTGAGCTGTTGATCATTTAGAAAGAGGAAAACTGCTCCGGATAATGAGAATAGACACAAATTGATGAGAAGTATCAGTGATACAACCTTCTGGAAATGAAGTCACTGACCAAGATAAAGGATAGTGCTTGTGACAATAAAAGGGCACCAAACGTATTTTTGCTTTTGTTTACCAGGGGATGTTAAGACTAAACCATCATAGACCATCCTCTGACTCAAACTCATGACCCTGCTTGCTAACCGGACACTCTCTATTACTTTACACAATATCTATTGAATCATTTTGTAATCGGGGCAGATTCGCCTCAAAGTCAAAGTTTTGAGTGGCCTGGGGCGGGCGCTTGGGCTCTGCATCGCCCGCGGGGATCAGCGCTGCTCTGGTTCAGCTGGCGCCCCCTGGTGCTCACTGCTGCACTACGATACAGAATGATACAGTTTTGGTCACGTGACTTTTCTTAAAACGATACGCTCGTGATACAACTCGGTCGAGGTGTTGCTTTCTGTGCCTGATACGTGTCGACACCTCGGCTCCTTTAGCCCATCACGAGTATACTTACTACTACTACTATTTGGGAGTGCAGTTACCTTTGAAGCTAGCTATAAAAACTCCTAAAAACAAGCCCAGAATGTTTTTAAGTGCTGCAATGCCCTTTTTCTAACCACTAGATGTCGCTCTTTCGTCACAACAGAGGTGGTAATACAAGTCTCATCTGCCATCACTACTGTGATGGAACAGGGATAACTGCACTTTAGACCTGAAATGATTTAAAGGTCCTATACCTGCTTTTTGTTTTTGTTCACAAACAGGGAAAGCACGGTCACTTTTAAAATGCTGAAAAACTAGCTTGCAATTGATACAAATTGGATTCACATTAACTTTTCCACAAGTATGTGAATTCACACTATACTTTTTACCATTACTAAGGAAAACAATCAGGTATAGGGGCTTCAATGTAGTGATGCATTTCAGATCAGTCTGTTTATGGTTTGGACATGACTTACGCCCAGTTTAGAAACATCAGTCCTGATATGACCTCATCTGGACCGGGTGGTTCAGTATTTGATGCGGTGGTACCAGGTGTGCAAAGTCTGACACATTTTCTAAAACACTCGTGGCACAAGAGTTAGGCCGAATTATCCAGACATCAAGGTAAGAACTGCTGCTTGTTCCTTGGCCCTTGTGTACAGAGTGGTTGCCTGGTGACAAGTCCGATGTCCAGTGGTCAATAATGATTATTGCATAAAAGGAAACATCCTGAACCTCTTCATGCCCGCATTAACCGAGCGCATTTTCTCCAGTTCAGCTTTGCCCAAAAGCTTCCCGACTGGAGCTTACAGCCTTTAGGCCAGAGTAATGCCTCATTTGAAAGCTAAGACCTACAAAACTAATCGTTACTCTTTTGTCGCCGCGTTATTGTAATGTTTTTCTTGCTTTTTTTTTCGTTTTCCTCCCTTTTTCCACAAAGCTAATGCCAAACTGGAGTAAATGTGCTCGGTTCAGGTGTGGGTTCAAAGGTCATCTGCTCTATCCATTCCCCTCCAGTTGTCTCATGCCTGAAAACCCCCATGAGCCCCTGGGTACTCACGAGTAGCTGGTCGTGTGCTGCCTTCTGCGGGCGCTCCTCATCTTCTCGAAGCGCGCCTCCATCTCCTCCAGGACTCGCGGTGTGTAGCGCACCACCAGTTTGACCGTGCCCTGGGCCGCCTTCAGCAGCTCCACCGCCTTCTCGTGGTGCTCGCCCTCCACACTCTGCAGCACGGGCACAAGGTCAGGACTTAGTCAACTCTACAGTCGCTAATGTGGCAGCCATCTTGTCTGATTTGCCAATTCGAATGGAAAGCAAAATGTGTGTGGAATGTTGATTGAGAGAGAGAGAGAGAGCAACGACCGCATCATTGCAGACTTTCCACCTCCTACTTGCTCCAGCAAAGTCCTAATGTGTCAAATGAGCCCAGACCTGTTCACCACACGAGCCGCTAAAACCACCACCAAAGTCCTGTCGGGTCTCCTCCAGGGGGCGCTGTGAGGTCCTTACAGAAGAACAGCCTCTGGACAAAGGTCTCCCCCTCACTGTCAGGGAATGTCCTACATTTTAATATTCAAAACTCAACTCAAAGTGTGTCTTAAAGCAAACCATTTCTTGTAAGTGCCCTGTGGCGATAATGTGGCATGTTTACGTCACACTAAATCAGCGTGACCTGTGAGAGGAGCTTTTCTGTGGGCGGCGCTGAATGAGGTAAACATGACTGTAACTACTCCATTTCAAAATGTTTGTCTGGTTGAATTTCTCTCTCTCTCGTTACTGTTTTTATCCACATCCTACAGAAACTGCAGCTTAACCGTTTGGTGGCGCTCGTGCTTCACCGTGACGGAGCCTTTCTGTGTGGAGTTTCCATGTTCTCCCTGTGTCTGTTGGTTTCCTCCGGTTTTCCTCTACCACTAAAACATGTACAATAGGTTCATCCGCCAGCCACGTGATTTTGGCCTTCGATGGCTGCTCCGACAGGTCAATTTCAGCGGCTTTGAGGGCGGGTCAAAAGCAGGGAACACATTTCCCGATGGGGCTCAAATACTTTTAAACACAAAGTTCCCTAAAAGGTTGTACAAATAAACACCAAAAGGATCCATTTGATCATGTGAACAATAAAAGAATAAAGTATAGTGATGGCTGGGTTTCAGATGATGTCACAGCCCCTACTGTTCATCGTTTTGTAGCATGGTTTATAAAAAGGTACTACAATCAAAAGTCAACTTGGGGGTTACGTTTTCCTTCTTGATAAAAGTACAATTTCAAAGTTCTCGGGAAGTTCTACGCCTGAAGGCCTCACCACTCCGTTGACCGACAGCAGCTGGTCGCCTCTCTTCAGCCCGCCCTGACGGTCCGCCACGCCTCCGGGGATCACTCTGGAGATGTAGATGGGCGAGTTCTGCTCCTTGCCCCCCATGATGTTGAAGCCCAGCCCCTCGTCAGTCTTGGGAAGCTCCACCACGCGGGGGTGGGCGTGGCCTTCGCTGGCGGCGAACGCAGCCACAGTGGCCTGAGGGTCAGCAGACACAGCAGAGGTCAGGGTGCGCGGTACAAGAATGTTTTCTATTAAAATCAAATAAATAAACTTGAGTTTTAAGTAAACATTTGTATAATTGTTAATAGGCCATTACATTAGTTACATAATGTTAAATCTGCATTATGTAACTTTATATGTGGGGAAAAAACAAATGTTGATATTTGTGTGTAGACTGTAAATATAATGGACGTCCTCCCCGTTCACCATAATGCCCACGCTCGAGGTCCCCCTCCCCAGCTCTGACGAAGCATGTTCCTAAAAAGGGCATAAGGGCGGGATCTTCACTGATCTTCACTCAGCCCTTGCGTGACGTGTAGCTTGGGCTGCTCCAATGCTAACAGTCCGACCCTCATTAAAGGCACACTGTGTAACATTTTGGACTATACTGCACCATCAGCACAAACCTTGCTCTCAATGACCAGCTCGACACAGACAATGCTATTTTTTGCAGTGGATCCTCAAAGAATGGATCTGTATGAGGGCCAAACCTGTTTAACTCTCAACTCTACTGACTTTAGTTGACGTCTCCATGGAAACGAGCTGGAGACGTCCCCACTCCCGGTAAAGTCAGTCATGTTTTAGCAGAGGCGAGCTGCTCAGACCCAAAGCACATGTTTGTTTGAGGTATTTTTCAATGGTGAAAATATCTATCATAAAATAAATTCTTGTATTTCCATTTTTTTTCATTAGGTCAAATCTTACGCGGTGTGGCTTTAAGTACGAGATTTGTAACATTTTTCTTACGAAAACCAGCCTGGTTTCTTAAATTGTGACTAACCCAGCGTTATCTCAGGAGGAAGAGTCTAGTGTTGAAAAAAAAACAGGCGTTAAAGTTGTTTTTAACATGTCTAAAGTCCAATGCTTTTCAATGGGAGACTAGTGGCGATATGGAGGTACTACAGCAAGGGCGGCCTCTAGTGTCGTGGGCATAAAGCAGAGCAGCCAGCGGCCATTGATTTGACCTCGTAGTGACCTGGCAGCTGTATGAGGGTTAGCGCTAGATCGTCTGCTCCGGAGGGACGGTCTGCTGTTTGTATAGATCTATGAGTTGGTTTGTCTAAAAATACAAATAATCCTAATCCGAACCCTAATCCGTAAGGTTGACCCCTTAACTCCCACCTGAACCGAGCACATTTTCTCCTGTTTGGCTTTACCCCAATCCAAAAGCTTCTGGAAAAAAAGCTGTGAAAATAGCAATAAAACAATGATGGAAATGTGACAAAAAAGTGAGAAAACATTGACAAAAAAAGTGACAAAAAATGTATGAAAAGTGGCAAAAATGTCACAAAAAATGGACAAAAAATGGATAAAAAATGGACCAAAAAATTACAAAAATGTGACAATTTGTGACAAAAAAATTACAAAAATGTGACAAAAAATTGATTAAAAATTGACGAAAAAATTGACGAAAAAATGACAAAAATGTGATTAAAAAAAATACCAAAAAGTTACAAAAATGAGTTGAACACCCAACAAAAAAAATTTGGAAAAAAAATCTGATGACGTGAGGAAAAAGATCCTCTCGGTTCAGGCGGGAGTTAAGAGGTTAATGTGTCATGATATCTCACGTTTTCACAGCAGACTGTCCCTCCGGAGCAGACGATCTAGCACTAACCCTGTATGAGTGGCGCCTTTACTTTCGCTCACAGTGCACAGAGCATTGTTTGGGAGGTTCTCTCTGCTGACGGGGCGTCGACCAGAACACCTAACAAACAACGGATCCTGGAGCACCCGAGGGGCCCCGTGATCGCCACTCATGCAGCTGCTGGGTCACTCCAAGGTCAAATACGCACAAATATCAACATATTTCCTTTGCATAATGCACCTTTAAAACATATCAATTTATACAATATACTGACATATGTACAGGGGAAAGAGGAACCAAACTCAGGAACAAGTGCGTTTAAACTCTCAAATACAGGCGTGGCGATAGAACAACTCCAAAAAGAAGCTGCTTTAAGAGCTGGAGCTTTTTGTAACTCGCTCTGACTTTGCTCCGAGTGACGCACCTTGGCCACCGCCTGTGCTCGCACCTCAGGGCCCCCGATGATGTCCAGGGTGTCATAGAGCTGCTCGTACACCTGCAGCACACAAGAGGGAGACACACATTCTCAGGGTGAAAGCGTGTTGGTGAAAGAGTGTTGTTAAAAGAGTGTTGGTGAAAGAGTGTTGGTGAAAGAGTGTTGGTGAAAGCGTGTTGGTGAAAGCGTGTTGGTGAAAGCGTGTTGGTGAAAGAGTGTTGTTGAAAGAGTGTTGGTGAAAGCGTGTTGGTGAAAGAGTGTTGTTGAAAGAGTGTTGGTGAAAGCGTGTTGGTGAAAGAGTGTTGGTGAAGGAGTGTTGGTGAAAGAGTGTTGGTGAAAGAGTGTTGGTGAAAGAGTGTTGGTGAAAGCGTGTTGGTGAAAGAGTGTTGTTAAAAGAGTGTTGGTGAAAGAGTGTTGGTGAAAGAGTGTTGGTGAAAGCGTGTTGGTGAAAGCGTGTTGGTGAAAGCGTGTTGGTGAAAGAGTGTTGGTGAAAGCGTGTTGGTGAAAGCGTGTTGGTGAAAGCGTGTTGGTGAAAGAGTGTTGGTGAAAGAGTGTTGGTGAAAGAGTGTTGGTGAAAGAGTGTTGGTGAAAGCGTGTTGGTGAAAGCGTGTTGGTGAAGGAGTGTTGGTGAAAGAGTGTTGGTGAAAGAGTGTTGGTGAAAGCGTGTTGGTGAAAGCGTGTTGGTGAAGGAGTGTTGGTGAAAGAGTGTTGGTGAAAGCGTGTTGGTGAAAGAGTGTTGGTGAAAGAGTGTTGGTGAAAGCGTGTTGGTGAAGGAGTGTTGGTGAAAGAGCGTTGGTGAAAGAGTGTTGGTGAAAGAGTGTTGGTGAAAGCGTGTTGGTGAAAGAGTGTTGGTGAAAGAGCGTTGGTGAAAGAGTGTTGGTGAAAGAGTGTTGGTGAAAGAGTGTTGGTGAAAGCGTGTTGGTGAAAGAGTGTTGGTGAAAGAGTGTTGGTGAAAGAGCGTTGGTGAAAGCGTGTTGGTGAAAGAGTGTTGGTGAAAGAGTGTTGGTGAAAGAGCGTTGGTGAAAGAGTGTTGGTGAAAGCGTGTTGGTGAAAGAGTGTTGGTGAAAGAGTGTTGGTGAAAGAGCGTTGGTGAAAGAGTGTTGGTGAAAGAGTGTTGGTGAAAGAGTGTTGGTGAAAGCGTGTTGGTGAAAGAGTGTTGGTGAAAGAGTGTTGGTGAAAGAGCGTTGGTGAAAGCGTGTTGGTGAAGGAGTGTTGGTGAAAGAGTGTTGGTGAAAGCGTGTTGGTGAAAGAGTGTTGGTGAAAGAGTGTTGGTGAAAGCGTGTTGGTGAAGGAGTGTTGGTGAAAGAGTGTTGGTGAAAGAGCGTTGGTGAAAGAGCGTTGGTGAAAGCGTGTTGGTGAAGGAGTGTTGGTGAAAGAGTGTTGGTGAAAGAGTGTTGGTGAAAGCGTGTTGGTGAAAGAGTGTTGGTGAAAGAGTGTTGGTGAAAGAGTGTTGGTGAAAGAGTGTTGGTGAAAGAGCGTTGGTGAAAGAGCGTTGGTGAAAGCGTGTTGGTGAAGGAGTGTTGGTGAAAGAGTGTTGGTGAAAGCGTGTTGGTGAAAGAGTGTTGGTGAAAGAGTGTTGGTGAAAGCGTGTTGGTGAAAGAGTGTTGGTGAAAGAGTGTTGGTGAAAGCGTGTTGGTGAAAGAGTGTTGGTGAAAGCGTGTTGGTGAAAGAGTGTTGGTGAAAGCGTGTTGGTGAAAGAGTGTTGGTGAAAGAGTGTTGGTGAAAGAGTGTTGGTGAAAGAGTGTTGGTGAAAGAGTGTTGGTGAAAGAGTGTTGGTGAAAGAGTGTTGGTGAAAGCGTGTTGGTGAAAGCGTGTTGGTGAAAGAGTGTTGGTGAAAGAGTGTTGGTGAAAGAGTGTTGGTGAAAGCGTGTTGGTGAAAGAGTGTTGGTGAAAGCGTGTTGGTGAAAGCGTGTTGGTGAAAGAGTGTTGGTGAAAGAGTGTTGGTGAAAGAGTGTTGGTGAAAGAGTGTTGGTGAAAGAGTGTTGGTGAAAGAGTGTTGGTGAAAGAGTGTTGGTGAAAGAGTGTTGGTGAAAGAGTGTTGGTGAAAGCGTGTTGGTGAAAGAGTGTTGGTGAAAGAGTGTTGGTGAAAGAGTGTTGGTGAAAGAGTGTTGGTGAAAGCGTGTTGGTGAAAGAGTGTTGGTGAAAGAGTGTTGGTGAAAGCGTGTTGGTGAAAGAGTGTTGGTGAAAGCGTGTTGGTGAAAGAGTGTTGGTGAAAGAGTGTTGGTGAAAGAGTGTTGGTGAAAGAGTGTTGGTGAAAGAGTGTTGGTGAAAGAGTGTTGGTGAAAGAGTGTTGGTGAAAGCGTGTTGGTGAAAGAGTGTTGGTGAAAGAGTGTTGGTGAAAGAGTGTTGGTGAAAGAGTGTTGGTGAAAGCGTGTTGGTGAAAGAGTGTTGGTGAAAGAGTGTTGGTGAAAGCGTGTTGGTGAAAGAGTGTTGGTGAAAGCGTGTTGGTGAAAGAGTGTTGGTGAAAGCGTGTTGGTGAAAGAGTGTTGGTGAAAGAGTGTTGGTGAAAGAGTGTTGGTGAAAGAGTGTTGGTGAAAGCGTGTTGGTGAAAGAGTGTTGGTGAAAGCGTGTTGGTGAAAGAGTGTTGGTGAAAGAGCGTTGGTGAAAGAGTGTTGGTGAAAGCGTGTTGGTGAAAGTGTTGGTGAAAGAGCGTTGGTGAAAGCGTGTTGGTGAAAGCGTGTTGGTGAAAGAGTGTTGGTGAAAGCGTGTTGGTGAAAGCGTGTTGGTGAAAGAGTGTTGGTGAAAGAGTGTTGGTGAAAGCGCGTTGGTGAAAGCGTGTTGGTGAAAGCGTGTTGGTGAAAGCGTGTTGGTGAAAGCGTGTTGGTGAAAGAGTGTTGGTGAAAGCGTGTTGGTGAAAGAGTGTTGGTGAAAGCGTGTTGGTGAAAGCGTGTTGGTGAAAGCGTGTTGGTGAAAGAGTGTTGGTGAAAGAGCGTTGGTGAAAGAGTGTTGGTGAAAGCGTGTTGGTGAAAGAGTGTTGGTGAAAGAGTGTTGGTGAAAGAGTGTTGGTGAAAGCGTGTTGGTGAAAGAGTGTTGGTGAAAGCGTGTTGGTGAAAGAGTGTTGGTGAAAGAGTGTTGGTGAAAGAGTGTTGGTGAAAGAGTGTTGGTGAAAGAGTGTTGGTGAAAGCGTGTTGGTGAAAGAGTGTTGGTGAAAGCGTGTTGGTGAAAGAGCGTTGGTGAAAGAGTGTTGGTGAAAGCGTGTTGGTGAAAGTGTTGGTGAAAGAGCGTTGGTGAAAGAGCGTTGGTGAAAGCGTGTTGGTGAAAGCGTGTTGGTGAAAGAGTGTTGGTGAAAGAGCGTTGGTGAAAGCGTGTTGGTGAAAGCGTGTTGGTGAAAGAGTGTTGGTGAACGCGTGTTGGTGAAAGCGTGTTGGTGAAAGAGTGTTGGTGAAAGCGTGTTGGTGAAAGAGTGTTGGTGAAAGAGTGTTGGTGAAAGAGCGTTGGTGAAAGCGCGTTGGTGAAAGCGTGTTGGTGAAAGCGTGTTGGTGAACGCGTGTTGGTGAAAGAGTGTTGGTGAAAGAGTGTTGGTGAAAGCGTGTTGGTGAAAGCGTGTTGGTGAAAGAGCGTTGGTGAAAGAGTGTTGGTGAAAGCGTGTTGGTGAAAGTGTTGGTGAAAGAGCGTTGGTGAAAGCGTGTTGGTGAAAGCGTGTTGGTGAAAGCGTGTTGGTGAAAGCGTGTTGGTGAAAGCGTGTTGGTGAAAGCGTGTTGGTGAAAGCGTGTTGGTGAAAGCGTGTTGGTGAAAGCGTGTTGGTGAAAGAGCGTTGGTGAAAGAGTGTTGGTGAAAGCGTGTTGGTGAAAGTGTTGGTGAAAGAGCGTTGGTGAAAGCGTGTTGGTGAAAGCGTGTTGGTGAAAGAGTGTTGGTGAAAGAGTGTTGGTGAAAGAGTGTTGGTGAAAGAGTGTTGGTGAAAGCGTGTTGGTGAAAGCGTGTTGGTGAAAGAGTGTTGGTGAAAGAGTGTTGGTGAAAGAGTGTTGGTGAAAGAGTGTTGGTGAAAGAGTGTTGGTGAAAGAGTGTTGGTGAAAGAGTGTTGGTGAAAGAGTGTTGGTGAAAGAGTGTTGGTGAAAGCGTGTTGGTGAAAGAGTGTTGGTGAAAGAGCGTTGGTGAAAGAGCGTTGGTGAAAGAGTGTTGGTGAAAGAGTGTTGGTGAAAGCGTGTTGGTGAAAGAGCGTTGGTGAAAGAGCGTTGGTGAAAGAGTGTTGGTGAAAGCGTGTTGGTGAAAGCGTGTTGGTGAAAGCGTGTTGGTGAAAGCGTGTTGGTGAAAGCGTGTTGGTGAAAGCGTGTTGGTGAAAGAGTGTTGGTGAAAGAGTGTTGGTGAAAGAGCGTTGGTGAAAGAGTGTTGGTGAAAGCGTGTTGGTGAAAGCGTGTTGGTGAAAGCGTGTTGGTGAAAGAGTGTTGGTGAAAGAGTGTTGGTGAAAGCGTGTTGGTGAAAGAGTGTCGGTGAAAGAGTGTTGGTGAAAGCGTGTTGGTGAAAGAGTGTTGGTGAAAGCGTGTTGGTGAAAGAGTGTTGGTGAAAGAGTGTTGGTGAAAGCGTGTTGGTGAAAGAGTGTTGGTGAAAGCGTGTTGGTGAAAGAGTGTTGGTGAAAGAGCGTTGGTGAAAGAGTGTTGGTGAAAGAGTGTTGGTGAAAGCGTGTTGGTGAAAGAGCGTTGGTGAAAGAGCGTTGGTGAAAGAGTGTTGGTGAAAGAGCGTTGGTGAAAGAGTGTTGGTGAAAGCGTGTTGGTGAAAGCGTGTTGGTGAAAGCGTGTTGGTGAAAGCGTGTTGGTGAAAGCGTGTTGGTGAAAGAGTGTTGGTGAAAGAGTGTTGGTGAAAGAGCGTTGGTGAAAGAGCGTTGGTGAAAGCGTGTTGGTGAAAGCGTGTTGGTGAAAGAGTGTTGGTGAAAGAGTGTTGGTGAAAGCGTGTTGGTGAAAGAGTGTCGGTGAAAGAGTGTTGGTGAAAGCGTGTTGGTGAAAGAGTGTTGGTGAAAGCGTGTTGGTGAAAGAGTGTTGGTGAAAGAGTGTTGGTGAAAGCGTGTTGGTGAAAGAGTGTTGGTGAAAGCGTGTTGGTGAAAGAGTGTTGGTGAAAGAGTGTTGGTGAAAGAGTGTTGGTGAAAGAGTGTTGGTGAAAGAGTGTTGGTGAAAGAGTGTTAGTGAAAGAGTGTTGGTGAAAGAGCGTTGGTGAAAGCGCGTTGGTGAAAGCGCGTTGGATGAAAGTGTGTTGGTGAAAGCGTGTTGGTGAAAGAGCGTTGGTGAAAGAGCGTTGGTGAAAGCGTGTTGGTGAAAGAGTGTTGGTGAAAGAGTCTTGGTGAAAGAGCGTTGGTGAAAGTGTGTTGGTGAAAGAGTGTTGGTGAAAGTGTGTTGGTGAAAGAGCGTTGGTGAAAGAGTGTTGGTGAAAGCGTGTTGGTGAAAGCGTGTTGGTGAAAGAGTGTCGGTGAAAGCGTGTCGGTGAAAGAGTGTTGGTGAAAGAGTGTTGGTGAAAGAGTGTTGGTGAAAGCGTGTTGGTGAAAGAGTGTTGGTGAAAGCGTGTTGGTGAAAGAGTGTTGGTGAAAGCGTGTTGGTGAAAGAGTCTTGGTGAAAGCGTGTTGGTGAAAGAGTCTTGGTGAACGCGTGTTGGTGAAAGAGTCTTGGTGAAAGAGCGTTGGTGAAAGAGTGTTGGTGAAAGTGTGTTGGTGAAAGCGTGTTGGTGAAAGAGTGTTGGTGAAAGCGTGTTGGTGAAAGAGTGTACAGCAGTGAGCACCTCTCTGATTGCAGCGCAGAACTTGCTCTGGAGCACCCTCTGGAGCGCCTGCAGTTTGGGTGGGGGCAGCTCTCCGCTCCTCTGCAGTCGGTCCAGTAGCTCCACCACCCTGCACACATCTGAGCACACACCCATGACACACTGTCCGTGCTGTGGAGCTACTGCAGGACACCTGGAGCCATCCCAACATCCCGGATCTTTGGCTTAAGCATCCTCACATTTATCATTAGTAATATTCCGGAAACTGATTTTCCTGTTCAAAATGTGAAATGGTTAGTTTTAGCTCCAAATCCTTTCCAGCTCTCACAATCCCTCCTGCACATCCAAATTGTTCAAGCAAATTAATTATATGCACTACGACTACTTTTATCTTCCATCGCTCATAAACATTTACATGAAGACAATGCAACATCATACGAAGTCAGGTAACCCAGCTTTAACTGTGACAGTAACATAAGGGAAATAACTTGAGCCCTGATAAGGAAATTATGGATCCCACCTTTTTCTGTCTTTCCATCGGCCTCGTCTGACATTTTTACCAGGAATTATGTATTTTTCAGTACGTATTTTTGTTTTTCAAAAACCCAGTTAAAGTTATTTTTTCCGAAACAACATTTGCTCTCGGGTTGTGGCGTGTTTGGTGGTTTGTCCTGTGCATTTGCCTCTTTTTTGCCGCGGCCCGCTGGGGTGACCCGTAAGGAGCAGTGGGCGACCGCAGACCCATCTCCAGATGTGGAGCCAGACTGATGGTCAGAATCACCTGCTGGAGGATGGGTATGCATGCTTTCAGTTGACCTGGAGCAAACCCATCCAGACCCAGGGAGAGAAACATGCAAAGTCCACACTGACAGACCTGCATGGTCTGGGAATCGAACCCGGGAACTTCTTGTTGAGAGTCAAGAACGCTAACCACTCAGCCACAACAAGCAGTTTATTTCAGTGGAGGGGACAAGTGGGGCTGACCCAAGGTCCAACAGGTTTTATAAATACATGTATGTGATGCGTCAGCTTATGGCCTATATTAGCATTATTACCTCAGGGGCTTTAAAAGCTTTGGATGGAATAATGGGGGCAGATCTAAAAGGCACTGACCGATGAGCAGTCCAAACATCTCTGACCCCCGTTTAGTGCGCGTCTGTAACGCGTATCCTCGGTGACATCTGGGCCCGAGGACAGGGACAGATGCGCACAGATGTGGTACGTACCTCTCTCCAGACACAGCGGCTCGGTCATGGCAGCCATGTCTGCTTCCTTGCCGGTATGGTAGTAGGAGGACATCATGGTGAGCCCGTTAATCTGCGCGTAAAAGCCCGGGACGGTGCTGTTCGGATGCTGCTGATGAGCGGCTTCTCAGAGCGCACGGTCCATCCTCAGTGATGCGCCAGCCCTCAAAGACAAGCCCACACGCGCGGTGCTCTCTCCCAAAGCTGCACCGAGGCCACTACGGCCCGCACTCCTACGTCCGTCCGAGGGTAAGGCAGCCGCTTAAAGGGACCGCAGCATCAGCAACCACGGTGCGCTGGAGCCCGGGAGGAGGAGCACACGCACGTGAGCAGCACAGACGAGCAAACCGCAGGCCCTGGGCTACAGGATGGAAGAATCTCCCACAATAACTATCGGTCAATAAACAACAGGCTAATATCGGCACCTTCACAAAGAATGAAACCATGGACTCACTGAAATGAATCGATCCCTCTCAAAGGGCTGGTTCCAGATACTCACGGAGCAAAATGGAACCAAAATACTTTAGAGGCAATTCCCAGTCATGATGTAGCTCATAGCTGAGGGTCATTTGTTTTTAAAGGCCCTGTTGGGGAGAGTGGGGTAAACTGAGACTTTTTGCTTTAGCGGTTATTGTGTGAAAGCTGCAGAACATAAACTTTTACTATTCCCATTTTTTCCTGACCTTAATTTAGCCGTCCCATTGAGATTCTCTTTTTCAGGGGAGTCCTGGCCCCAGAGGGGAACCTATTATTTATATATATATAAATATATAAATATATATATATATATATATATATATATATATATATATATATATATATATATACACGCACGTGTGTATGTGTGTAAGGCAAACTCAAAAAACACATCCTAGATGTCAATCAATTCGATTTTTCAGATGGAAATCTTTATTCATAGTGTAGGGCAATGTGTTGAGAACAAAATAACATAAGAATGATAAATGGAAATCAAATTCTCAGCCCCTGGAGGTCTGGATCCAAAATTATAGTCAAAATCAAAGTAACAACTCAGGTCACTGGTTGATCCAAATTCTGTAGAAATTCCTCCAAACGAGTCTGTATCATCCTCAGTGGTGTGTGTGGCCTCCACGTGCCTGAATGCACTCCCTACAACGCCTGGGCAGCTCCTGATGAGACCACGGATGTCCTCCTGAGGGATCTCCTCCAGACCTGGATTAGAGCATCAGTCAGCTCCTGGACAGTCTGTGGTGCCACGTGGCGTTGATGGATGGACCGAGACATGATGTCCCAGATGTGCTCTATTGGATTTAAGTCTGGGGAACGGGCAGGCCAGTCCAGAACATCAATACCTTCATCATGCAGGACCTGCTGACACACTCTTGCCACATGTGGCCTGGCATTATCAGGCATCAGAAGGAACCCAGGGCCCACAGCACCAGCATATGGTCTTACAATAGGTCTGAGGATCTCATCCCGGTCCCCAATGCCAGTCAGGGAACCTCTGGCTCTCATTTCCACCTGTTGTCTGTTTAATTTCCACAACACCAAGTGAAATGGAGTGGAAATTAAACAGACACAGGTGGAAATGAGCGGCAATTAGCAAGATCACTCCAAAAGAGGAATGGTTTTGCAGGTGGTGACCACAGACCATTTCCCTGTCTTCATCCTTTGTACCATATTTTTGGAACACTTTTGCATTTGTCCAGTGTTCTCACCACTAGAGGCATCATGAGGAGCATCTACAACCCACAGAAGCTGCTCAGGGAGTGATGCTCATCCAAAATGGCACGTCCATTCATGCTGTGGCAAGAAGGTTTGCTGTGTCTCCCAGCGCAGTGTCCAGAGCCTGGAGGAGATACCAGGAGACAGGCCAGTGCACCAGGAGACCTGGGGGGGGCGACCGAGGTCAACAACCCAGCAGCAGGACCGCTATCTGCTCATTTGTGCACAGAGAAACAGGAGAAGCACTGCCCGAGCCCTACAAAATGACCTCCAGAGGGCCACAAATGTGCATGTTGGTCCTCAAACGGTGAGAAACCGACTCCATGAGGGGGGTGTGAGGGTGGTGTGAGGGTGGTATGAGGGTGGTATGAGGGGGGTATGAGGGGGGTATGAGGGGGGTATGAGGGGGTATGAGGGGGTATGAGGGGGGTATGAGGGTGGTATGAGGGGGGTATGAGGGCGTTGGGCCGGTGCTTACTGCCCAACACCGTGCAGCCCGATTTGCCCGAGAACACAGCGATTGGCAGATTGGCCGATGGTGCCCTGTGCTCTTCACGGATGAGAGCAGGTTCACCCTGAGCACATGTGACAGACGTGACAGAGTCTGGAGACGCCCTGGAGAACGTTCTGCTGCTGCAACATCATCCAGCATGACCGGTTTGGTGGTGGGTCAGTGATGGTCTGGGGAGGCATTTCATTGGAGGCCGCACAGCCCTCCATGTGCGAGCCAGAGGTTCCCTGACTGGCATTGGGGACCGGGATGAGATCCTCAGACCTATTGTAAGACCATATGCTGGTGCTGTGGGCCCTGGGTTCCTTCTGATGCCTGATAATGCCAGGCCACATGTGGCAAGAGTGTGTCAGCAGGTCCTGCATGATGAAGGTATTGATGTTCTGGACTGGCCTGCCCGTTCCCCAGACTTAAATCCAATAGAGCACATCTGGGACATCATGTCTCGGTCCATCCACCAACGCCACGTCGCACCACAGACTGTCCAGGAGCTGACTGATGCTCTAATCCAGGTCTGGGAGGAGATCCCTCAGGAGGACATCCGTGGTCTCATCAGGAGCTGCCCAGGCGTTGTAGGGAGTGCATTCAGGCACGTGGAGGCCACACACACGACTGAGGAAGATACAGACTCGTTTGGAGGAATTTCTACAGAATTTGGATCAACCAGTGACCTGAGTTGTCACTTTGATTTTGACTATAATTTTGGATCCAGACCTCCAGGTGCTGAGAATTTGATTTCCATTTATCATTCTTATGTTATTTTGTTCTCAACACATTGTCCTACACTATGAATAAAGATTTTCATCCGAAAAATCGAATTGATTGACATCTAGGATGTGATTTTTGAGTGTGCCCTAAGTTTTTGTGAGCAGTGTATATATATACATATACATACATATATATCATACATATATGGATCATTAGGGACCAGAGGTGGCGCAGCAGTAGCTGGTGCTTCACAGCAAGAAGGTCCCGGGTTCGATTCCCACCTGGACCCTTGTGTGTTGAGTTTGCATGTTCTCCCCGTGCGGGAAATTAGCCTATGGCTACAAACCGGAGTGTCCTGACGCTGCCAACTTCTGTTTCAGAGGAATGCATCTGTGATCAGGCCACCAAATCACTGTCTGTGCAATTGATTTGTGCAATCAAATTAAATGTTCATACACAAATGTATTATTCTATTCAATTTATCAACTTTTGCTCTGGCAACGTGAAGTCATGTAAAGATCAAATCTATAAGCTCACATGAAGATGTTTAACTTACCCCACTCTCCTTTTCCTGATTTCTTTGGTTTGGAAAGAGCAGCATCCATCTGAAATTGGAACAGTAGGAATGTGTCTGGACCACAACTAACAGAGAAATCTTCACAGGGGCGCGTTTAGAAAGAGTGTCATTGTAATAGCAGCGGCTCGTTTAGATAAACGCTTAGTTTGATCTCTGCACAAATGTGTGCCTTTAAAGTTGAACTTATACTGAAGATCAAAGCTTTCATTTAAGCCAAGTTTTCAAGTTGTAGCCTGATAAACCACACCCACTTCTTTTCTGCGCAGGAGGTGGTGGGTCTGGACTCGCACGGTAAACAAGTAACCGGCCGGCGGCTGAGCCCGAACCAATCACGACGTCAGAGACTTGATAAGGTTACGAAGTCACTCACTGCGCCGCCATGTTGTCGTCCTCTCAACAGTGATATGTGCTGGTTATTAGCCACAACTAATCATGGATCAAAGAGTCTCGTCAGTTTATATTTTCTGAATTGGACACAGCTGTCGTCACGTCCGCTAATTACCGATTGGTTTATTTCACTGACGATCTGTGCACGTTAGGCTTTTCAAACTGCTACAACTGCTCCGTGACCAGACTAACGTCCCTACATGGAATGGACAGGGAGTAGTATCTCCGTGGCCCTGAGATTGACTACAAAGATCTGTAGGCAAAAGAAGAGCAACATAGAGCAAAAAATATAGTTAAAAAAATTTATTGTGAATGAACAATAGCCTCAGTCACAACACAAGTGGAATTCACATAGGTTTGACAGATTGATAACTCATCAGTTCCTTCTCATTGGGAGCAGGTGCCGTTGTCTGAAGCCTTTGAGCCATTACCCACACTTAAAAAAAAAAACAGAACAAGGGTCAGCCATGCACCGAGCACAAGACCCATCCAAATGATCTAGGGCGCTGAGCACACATCTACAAAGATTGGAAATGAAAAGTGTTGTTTTAAAAAGGGTCAGGAGCTCAGTACTCCTCTCCTGCCGCCGCCGCCGCCGCCGCCTCCATCTTGTATCCGTTCTCTCCGTTGCCGTAGTCGTCAGGTGCCTGTGCGGGCAGCTCCACGGGGTCGTCCTGGTTGAAGTCTGCGTCTGCCTTTAGTGAGGGGCCGTTGTCCTCCTCAGGGGCCTCCTCCTGGGGCTCGGTGTGCCGGTCCTCGCGCCGCTCTCTGTCCCTGTCCCTGTCCCGTTTGTGGTCTCTGTCCCGGTCCCGTCGGCGGTCCCGGTCTCTGTGGCTGCGCCTGCGCTCCCTGTCTCGGTCTCTGTCTCGCCGCTGGTCGTCTCCGTCGGCCCCCGGCTCAACCTCGGGCTGCTCGTCGGGCCCTCGCTCTGCTCCGTCTGGGGCCCCGTCTCCAGGCGGTGCCTCCTCTCCCTCGGGGCCCTTGGTACGGTCCCGGTCTCTCTTGCGGTCTCGGCTGCGGCTCCTGCGTTTGCGCTCCTTGTCGCGGCTCCGCTCTCGACTGCGTTCGACGTGAGGCTCTCGGTCTCTGTCTCGTTCCCGCCGTCTGCTGCTGCCGCCTCCGCCTCCTCCGCCTCCTCCACCGCCTCCACCACCACCACCTCCTCCTCCTCCTCCTCCTCCTCCTCCTCCTCCGGCCACGGCCCCAACGCTGGCTTCCTCTCCGGCCGCCCTCTCCCGCTCTCTGGAGCGTGTACGTCTGCGCCTCTCTCTGGAGCGGGTCCTGCGGCGCTCACGCTCGCCTCGGTCACGGCTGCGCTCCCGCCGTTCGCCTCTGTCCCGTTCTCTGAACACAAAGGTGGACACGTTCACAAAGGCCCTGAACCTTAGCCATGAACACAGGCCATGGGAGACTTACCCGCCCAGGGCGCGGTCGTCGTAGCGGGAGGAGTCGTCTCGGCCCGAGTGCTTGATGTTGACGTCTGCTCCGCCTCTCCTAGTGCCGCCCAGACCACCACCTGCGCACGCACACACACACACACACACACACACACACACACACACACACACAGTACATCAGCCCCGCAGCAGCACACTGACTCACATTTAATACAGCAGTGCTTAAGCTCGGTCACAGTGCAGTGTGGACTGAGCAGAACATAAAAGGATTTCTACACTATTTAATGTGAAATTGTAAATCTGATTCTGAGGAAAACTGTGTGAAAAATACTGGTTTTGTTGTAGAAATTAAAGAATCCTGAATATAAAGACCATCACATTGTGTTGAAGATTTCACAATTGTATTGACTTATTAGGCAGCAGTGGGGATCAGAATGATTCCAGAATAACCTACACACAAAAGCCGGCAACAGTGAAACATGCTGCCAAATAGTGCGGCAGAGATGCAGCGATAAACCTTTTTTATTGTTTTTAACACACTTCTGATTAAGCAGAGTAATTTCCCCCCCAAAAAAACTTACATAAAAAAAAACTCGATGTGATTAGATTTTTTACCCCCATTTAAAAAGGAGCTATACCTGATTTTACATCTAGAAATGGAATGAAAGTTAATTTATCCTCCTTTAGTATATTGTAAACTCAAATGCTTGTAGGTAGAACAGTGTGCATCAAATTATAAAACTTGAACTTTCAGGCTATTTTTGCAGCATCTTTGTGAACGTGAGCCTTAAAAGTGACTCTGCAAGTTGTGAAATTTGCCGATAAACTTGTCCCTGAAAAGAATGTCTGTGTCCATAGTCATTTTAACCATTTTGCATGTAAAAGACCTTATATTTGAGCAGCATCAGCTTTGTGGTTGTATAAGCTACGCAGCGGCGGAGTAATCTGCTAGAAAATAGTCCCTCAAAATGCGATTGTTCATGTGATACAAGGTCAGTTTTATTACAAAAATGACTCTATGGACACAGACATGTATATGGTTAGTCTGGTGTTATCAGTGATTTGCCTCAGGTGCTCTGTGGAGCGGGTCACACTGTGTTTAATGCAGGCTAGCTGATACCATAGAAATGCACTAGCCTAGCACAAGCCTAGCGCCAAGAAGCTCTTCAAATATAAGAACTGCATGAATTACAAAAAAAAATATCTCCAGAAATCAGCAACTCTATTGATAACTAGGAAATGAGGCCCTATAAAAATCCGGAAACATCCCTTTAACCTCGTGTGCAGTGCTCTGTAGATCCGGATGAAGTTTTCAGTTGTTGGAGCGATTATGAGCACAGCAGAAGTTGTTTTTCATCATTGTTTGGCTGTAGCTTCACTCACACTCAAAGGCCTCCAGGTTGTTTGATATTGAGGTTTAAATACTGCGCTAGTAACTGCAAAAGGCTGAGGGTCTTTGCACCTTGCCTGCAATTATTCCAATAAGCTGCAATTTCCTCAGCTATTCCTCAACTTCACAACTCCCCCAAAGTGACAGTTCAGTGAAATGTGTTTTACTTAAATGATTCAGACTGGGGGGGGGGCCTCTCGCTCGTGTCACTCTGCTGCTCCTCCCTCGCTGTCTAAGCCCCACTCCTCTGCCAGCGGGACCCTAATACCACGATCTTATCCGGATGAACAATTCTCCAGTCTGTCGCTCGTATACTGGTATCGGTTAGGGATGTAATGGTTCCGCTATGCCACGGTTTGGTTCATGGTGCAAGTATAATATAAAAAATAAGCATAAATGCTATTCTGTAATTAGGCAGTATTTATAATCTCAGAATAAAATTGGCAAAAATGAAACTCATTTTTCCCTGTGCTCAAAATACAAAAGTAAATAGAAAACAAAACTGCATCGCTCTACAGAGTGTTTATGAAGTGATGAGTTTTGGTTTGGGTTTGGACGGCAGATAAAACACACAGAGTGCGTTTGATCTGAGGCTCGAGTTAGGGTTAGGGTTAGGGTTAACCCTTTTGAGGCGGATTATGACCAAGATCTTTTAACTGCACCTCTGACCTATCGCTCACCTCGACCTGGTCTGATCAGCATGTATGTACAGTATATGTACATATATGTACAGTGGCTAGAAAAAGTAGTTTGGAATTTCTCTCATTTCTGCCTAAAATGTGGTCTGATCTTCATCAAAACACAGGAATGATTCAACAGTGTCTGCTTAAACTAACTCCACCCAAACATTTACATTTGATCACATTTTTATTGGCCACAACATGTAAAGATTCACAGGCGTGTGGAATAAGTAAGTGCCCCGCCTGAGTCTCGCTGATCTGCAGCAGTTTTATAAAGAGGAATGATCCGAGATTCATCCTGATCCTTGTGAGCGTCTGATCTGTAGTTGCAGATTAGACGAGCAATGGAATAAGTAAGTGAACCCCTGTATTAAATAGCTGGCTGACCCTTCTTTTGCAACAATAACTGCTTTTCTGTAGTATTCTTGTGATTTTGATTAAAATCAGACCACACTTTGTGACCAATTCAGGCAGAAATGTGAGAAATTCTCAACGGTGTACTTACTTTTCTTGCCACTGTAGACTAAAAGTTGCACCGTCACTTTGGAACGATGCACATGGTCAGATGGCCTTGGGTGTGAATGTGTGTAAAGTGCTTCTGTGTTACCCACCGAGTCTGCGTGGCCTCCAGCCTTTGACGGTGCGTCCACGCTCCACGTCCACTAGCACTCTGCGGCCGTCGATCTTCTTGCCGTCGGCGTGTTTGTAGGCGGCTGTGGAGCGACATAGACACACATGTGAGCCCACGGCCAAAGGAACAGGGGCTATGTGGCCAAGGAATCAGTGCTTCTGTATACTGACCAGCAGCAGGCGAGGCCGAGAGGGCCGCTCGCTGGAACTATGGAGAAGACCTCCTTCCACCAGACGAGAGCGCAACATCTTTACACCCTTTCAAAGAGCCTTACCATCCACTACGAACAGCCAGAAGCACCACTCACTCAGTCCCATAAAGAGACTACCGGGCATCAGACTACACATATGGTCGTCTTAATGTTGTTAGCATCATACGGACCTCACTGTTCTGTTCTTTAGGATATGACGGCATACACTGATCTCCAGGCTGATCTCCTCCCGCACTCAGAGGGCCTTACCCTGTACCCTCCTCACAACAGCAGGGCCTTACCGCGCCCTCCGCATCAACAGGACCACATCTGGGCCTTACCACACCCACAGGACAACAGTCACAATGTGAAGCTAAGTGCCCTGCGCAGTGCGCACACCCACTGGCTAACAAGCTTTATCAGCATGAGGCCTACCTCTGCTTATTTGAATGGTATGTTTGAAGTATTACACTGGATTGCATAGGGAGTCCCTGACTGGTGTAGTAAGCTCAGACACAAATCCAATAACAACAGCTCCTGAATGTTTGAATGCAGCGTAAGTGCAGCTGCAGTACTGAAGTGATGAGGTTTGGTGTGTATCATTGGTTTTCCAGAGCCAAACGCACTCTGACCGGCTCCACCTGCCTTAAGCCACGCTCCACCTAGCCAGTCTTTTCCACCACAAAAACAGATGAGGGTCACCACACATAAACAAAACCTGTTTTAAAGACTGTTCAGGGCTTTTTTGTCACCTTAAAATAAAGCTACACGGTCTGGTCAGGGTGATCACTGGACAAACACTCAGAAGTGCCAGCCCAAGCCGGCCGGAAAACTGATGATGGTTACTAATGCGTGTTCAAATGACCTCCTTCAACGGCATTCTGCTGGAAATAATCATACTACACATGCTACGCCCATCTGCAATGTTCCATAACATAATGTTGTCCGATGTGCTGGCCCTGTGTGGAAAAGCAGGCAGACGCGTGCCGAGTAGAGCCGGGCAGAGCCAGTTTGAGGGCGGTGGAAAAGGTGTTTGTGTACTAGTCTGTCTGAGGCTTACGCTGTACTGAGCGCACTGCATGCTTACATCCCAGTGCGCGGGTGACCTGATGAGCCCAGTCTAGCTCCCTAAGAAGTATATGAGGGTGGAAAGAAATCTTACCCATCATACAAACCCATTATACCAACCATATACTGAGCTGTGGTAGGAGAGTAGATGTATCTTAAGCATCATCATCTGCCAGCCAGCTTTGGCCAATAGCCATCACAGATTGGCGGCTGCAGTGGCAATGAGAACAACAGACAGTTAATACACTACAGAGGCCCGCGCTCCCCCGCTCCCCTCCCTGTCCCGCATACAGGTCCCAGCCCTGCTCGTCCTGAGAGGAGCAGGGCTGAGGACCCAAGTGTTGAGAGCCCGTACACCTGGTGCTTACCATGCGCGTCCAGAGGCAGCGCTCTCTCCGCAGAGCTACACGTCTCACACTTATAATAGTTCCCTGTCACAGCCCAACAAGTGCAGGTTGACAGCTCAAACACAGCCTACCCCTCCTGCAGGAAGCCCCCTCAGAACCACAGCTCACGACAGCCTATCACAGGACATGCACATGGCTACAGGGCTACATGGCTACAGACACATGGGGCGGTGTCAGATGGCCTCACACTGATGGACACACTGCCTGGGCGGGGTACTCACAGTGCATGTCGCGCTCATGTTCATATTCGATGAAGGCGTATCCTCGAGGTTTCCCCGTCCGCTTGTTGTACACGATGTAGATCTGAAAGACAGCGGCAGACACGCTCAGTCTCCTACAGCCCTTTATATTACAGTAGAAACAAACATGCTTATTGAGTTGACAGTTTTTTTTCTTGTGCAACTGGTTGAGACTGTTCAGATGAGCTATTAAGTTAACTAAAAGAAATGGGTCATCTCAAGCTCATGTTCAAAAAAGTTCATCTTAAACTGAGCACTTTATTTTGTTATCTGTGAAGAGGTCCCTGTGCGGCGCGTTTTGAAGCTTTTCGCGCTTGGTAAGCTTTTGAAATGCCTCCAGGGCGTCCAGCGCGGCCGACGCTCGAGTTGGGAAATATTGAACTTTTTGGAGAAATTCGCGAGCGTCGACCAATCAGGAGCTTTCCCCCCACAGTGACGTACGTTGTAGCTGAGCCACCGGGGCAGAGGCTACGCCGGCCCCACAGATGTCAACAAGTCACAAGTCACGGAGGTTTAGCTTCATCGTGAACCGGAGCTACAGCAGCTCTGGGACTTTTACAAAGACACATCAGTGTTTCTTTATCTAAACACCAGGATTAAAAGCGGCGACAAAAAAACTTATTTCAGAGGCTGAATCTGCGCTGGGAATGTGTTTGGGCCTCGAGGATGCCTGTTGTAGCATTAGCACCGGAGAAAGCTAATGCTAAGCTAAACCTCCGGTCCTCATGTGAAAATGAGAAATATGCACAAATAAAGTCAATAAAGAACAATGATCACACACTGAGCTAGGCTGATGTTGTAGTTTATTACTCACATCATCTACAATTAGCTCCGGGAGAAAACCGTAGCTTGCTAGCTCAGTTAGCTCGCATTGAGCTCCGGTGAAAACAAGCATTATGCACTAATAACATCAATGAAGCCGTAACGACATAGAGCAGCTTTATGACGATCACACACTGAGCCCGCCTTCACGTATTTGTGGTTTATTGCAGACTTTTAATCAACAATGAACTGTAGCAGGTGTATTTCAGGCAACAGCTACTTCCAAGATGCTACGAACAGACTCTGAGCTGACGCGCTGCCAGAGCGTCTGACGCTCGGTGACATTTGTGACGCCTGACTTTAGTAACAGGGCTCTAGACTGCGACTAAAATGCTCGCATATGCGACTATTTTTAGAGAATGTGCGAGTAAAAAAAATAAGTGGTAGCACCTGTGCGAGCAAAAAAAAGAAAGTGTAATAGGCTTTATGAGGAGTGCTGCAAATAACGTTATAAAGCATCTCCAGAGCACTTCTCTGAGAACACACACGCACGCACCCAAGCTTCTACTATTATTGAAATCAGCTGGTGTTTGGGCTAAACGTTTTGTCCAGACAAGTGCCCCGCTCTCCCTGTTTGTCCGAGGGACAGGTGAAATACAGACAGCAAAAGAAGCCACGTGTCCCGTCATGAATTAACCTTCTATTACTTTCTGCCAATACGCACTTTCCGACAGTTTATTCCCCAAAGAAGTATCTATTTTCACTTTTATGTTCGCTTTATGGGGCAGTAGCGCTGCAGCCGAGCGGCGAGCTCACGAGCGCAGGTCAGACAGAAGCACGAGCTCCAGAGGAGACAGGAGCGACTGGAGAGGAGGAGACAGGAGCAGAAAGAGCTCAGCGGTTTATGTTCCTACCTGAGCTCGCTCTGATCTCCTCACGGACAGAAAAAGCTTGTTTTAGAGCGCAAATGTAAAGCTACCAGAGCTAACGTAAAGCTAACGGAGACTGAGCTAACAGCAGCTGTTATGGCCCGCCCTCCCTCAGCCGCAGCAGATTGAGCTCCTGTATCTTATTTAGGCTTTAGGCTAAAACAGGTACTTTTTGCCTGTGGTTAATACGGTCTTAATTGGCAGTAATACATCATTTTGTGAATTTTGTGAAGTGAATATCCTGCAAGTGACAGTGATATTGCAAATTTGGAAAGAAAGAGACAAACAATTGTCAAGGAAGATGAATAATAATAATAATAATATCTTTATTTATACAGCGCCTTTCACAGACATGGTCACAAAGCGCTTTACATTAGACAATTATACATTCACTCCATACTCGGTGGTGGAAACTACGTTTGTAGCTTCAGTTTCCCCTGAGGGAGACTGACAGAAGCGCTTTCACGACTACACACGTCTGCGCCAACGGACCCTCTGACACCACCATACATTCACTCACACACATCATTCATCCTGGCCTATTGTACATGTTTTTAGTGGTAGGGGAAACCGGAGTACCCGGAGGAAACCTCCACAGACACAGGGAGAACATGCAAACTCCACACAGAAAGGCCCCCGTCCTGGTGGGAATCGAACCCTGGACCGTCTAGCTGTGAAGCGAGAGCGCTAACCGCTGAGCCACCGTGCCAGTGGCAATTAATCGAAATTCGATTACGATTCTTACACGAGACGATCACAAAAATAGCATAATCGAGAACGATTATTAAGGATGCCCTCCCGCTCGTCCATCCAAAGCGCAAAAGGTCCGTCCTGTGCGGTTTGTGTGAAGCGTCTGATCAGCTGAAACACCAGCGCAGCGACAGAACTGTAAATAATATCGTACTAATATTTTTATACCTAACTCTTGAGATAACGCCGCTGTTAAGAGCTCACCTTGTGCTGAAAGGAGAACAGCTGTTTAGAAGCCTCGACATCCTTTGCTCAGACACTGGTTTTGTTTAGTAGAAAAGTCTAAAACTCTTCTTCAGGAGCAGATCAACGGAGCTCAAACAAACTCTTATTACTTCAGCTGCTGTGATGATTGTTTCTATTCCCTTCATATTTCACGAGCTAAAGGCTCAGGCTTTGGTCTGACATAAAAACATAAGCGCTGTGATGATGTCATCAGGCCGTGCGGCTCTGTTGGACAGGTGTGAGGGCTGGCCAGCAGGGGGCAGGTATCCCTATAGCATTAGTTTAGAAACGTGAACATATAAAATATAATTGTGATTTCAATTATTACTAAAATAATCGTGATTATTATTTTTTCTATAATCGAGCAGCCCTAGCTTAACCTGACAACTAATTATCCCAGGTCTCTGAGATTAATGTCAGTGATTCAAAGAGCCCTGAGACACAAAACCATCCATGAGTTTCATTGAAAAACTTTTTTTTTTTAAACCTTTTTGACACTGAAATACAATTTGCATAATAATTTGGAACGCAGTGTAGACATTAATAAGAGCTGTGTTTTGGACTGGGGGCTCGGCCTGACAACACAAACATGTACAGGCATAAAGAAGCATTGCTTCAGCCCATTTCTGTTTTGGTTTTACAAAATGTTACTATTTGAGAATTGTATGTTGTGAAATGTGGGGCTTGGAGGAAAACATGTCTGCTACAGAGAAGTGGACAGATGAAAACACCTACCCGTTTGATGGGGCCGTAGACTTCAAACTCTCGCCGGAGTTTAGACTCTGTGGTATCGTAGTTCTGCAGGAGAAAACAAACATCAGCCATGGCACAAGGAAAAGGATTGTGTGTTTGTGAGTACTCACCACTCGGGCAACAAACAAGGTCTTGAAGGCATCTCCCTGAGCGTTTGGGTCATTGTGGGGATCCCCTGCAGCACAGCATTTGGATAAAATTCTACTTTATTTACATTCTACTTTCCATTAACCAAAAAATTACTTTTTGTTGCACAATGCAAATAATGAAATATTTACAACTGACATAAAATGCACACTACGACCTTTTTAGTCCATTATATCTTTTTAAAATATGTGCAAAATAGCCTATAATAGCCCCCAATTTCTACAATATGCAAAAGTCTTTTGTAAATAGCCTAAATCATTTCTTGCTATTTGCTCTTAATTGTGTTTTCGTGCTGTGAGATGAAGTTCTTATCTTTATCCCAAACATAAGCCTTGCTTTACGACCCAGAGGTGACAGTTGGAACTTCTGCATCTCGCCACCATTTGACCACTGCAAACAAGGGTCATAGGGTATTTTACATAGCCGATTGTATCAATATCGGTATCGAGGGTTTTTCCACCAGTATCTACATAGAGTTGAAATGATAGAATTGTGACAACACTACAGAAAACCACTAGTTACTCTATACAAGCAGCACATGGCTCATCTTCATCTGTGTGCAGAGCATAAACATGTGGCCCGGGACTCTGAATGGGGTAA
Organism: Gobius niger; assembly: GCF_951799975.1. Taxonomy (NCBI): domain Eukaryota; kingdom Metazoa; phylum Chordata; class Actinopteri; order Gobiiformes; family Gobiidae; genus Gobius; species Gobius niger. Next base: position 1,383,984 of record NC_136861.1, read on the forward strand.
TAAGCACGGCGGCGAACTCGAGGCTAACAGAGAAAAAGCCTAGTATAAATATTGATTATTCACAGTATGTGCACAATCTTCACCTTAGTTCAGCGGAGAAAATAACGCACATGGTGGAGTGCACATTGCTGTGTGTTGCCGCCCCATTCACAATTATGGACAACAGCCACCAGCTGACATGGAATAATATCATGTTACATAGCGTAACACTACGATAAATGGTTCAGCCCTAGCACTCAGTCAGAAACAACACAAACAGGCACAGAGACAAGTACAGAGAGGTAAATGCACTCACAGAGTTTGAGTTCTGTCTCCAACACCGTCTGCCTCCTCTCAATCTTCTCTCTCCTCTGCAAATACCAAACACGGCTCAGACATTTCATATATGGGCCATTCATGAGTTTCCCACCACAGCAATCAACAGAACCAGTATGGGCTCTTCTGACTTAAGGACAGACAAGGCCATGAAATACCACTACTGTTTGAAATGTGACATTACTTTGGAGTGATAGTACCATAAAGGCTTGAGTGTTCTGTATAGTGATGCTGAGCTACATAGTGCAAGGTCTGAGGGTTTTGAGCAAACCAACCCTTATTCTGATATGATACGAAGAATTAGATATGACATTCTCAGTTCTAATGTGATCTTCAGATTGAAATTGTCTGCAGATCAAAGTATTAAGTACGCTGTAGAGTGTTTGTAAAAGGTGTTGATGTTTTAAAGGTTCAGTGCAAGAGAACCTGCGGTCTACAATGGAGACATGGATCTTCACTTACAAAATGTATAAACCATGATATTTGATTAGTCCTAGCTCACCTTCCGCTCTAGACGTTCGTCTCTGGTCTCTGCTCTGGTCGGCGGAGGAGCATCTCGTGGATCCTGTTAGAGCCGGGAAAACAGGTTCAGAGTATGCTCAGAAAACATACTGTAAGACGACACATGCAAGTGGCACACGTGTACACACAGATGTCGTGTACAAACCTCAAAGTGCCGGATGAACGGGGCGATCCCACAGTACGGCTGGTTGTGGTGCTTCTCATGGGGCAGCTTCTCCAGCTGCGGCAGAAAAGGAATAGGATCTCGAGGCGCAAACAGCGCCAGCAGGTTAGGGGGCAAAAACTGCGTCATCTTTTACCTTGGAAATGAGAGCAACTTGTTACTTAACAAAACAGGTGTAGCGATGGCACCAAGGCATGTCCTGTACTTCCATGATACTTGGCATGTCGACAGACACGCACTAGAACATTGAATTGCAGAACAAATACACAGCCAAGCTAAAACTTCGGAACAGGAAGTCCTATGTTGACTCATTAGGGGGTGATCACATGTTCATGATCCGACACATCAATGGAACAATTGGAGTCCTGCGCACCCCGACAGATTGTGCCCGTGTTGTTTGACAGGACATGTATTCCTAATCCATATCATCGTGCAAAACGTCTCCATCTGTGGCCTCCATCCGAGCGGTACAAAGCCTCCAATCCACGGTGAATGTCTGCCCGAGGGCGCATACAATGGAACCGTTTAAGGGCCATGTTCTACATTTCCAAAGCCCCAAACGGCCTCAAATCAAGCCCGGCCCGTTAGGTACAAGAATCTAGAGCACACTCGTGAATCTAGAGGAAGTACACCTTTGCTTTGTGTCTTAAATCATATTGCCACACCGTGCGGGATTAGCATTAGCCTTATGCTAAGCGCTCCGTGAAATGAGCATGGGTGCGGCGCGTTCTTACCTATGCTCCTCCAGTGTGCGTGTACAAGTCACACCATCAGACTGGGAAGTGGACACGAATGCCTCCACGGCGCACCTCGTTCGTCCGACTGGAAATATGTCCCGAACAACAAACAAAAGCGTGCAGGAGTCGTTAGCATGTGCCGTTAGCATGTGCGCAAACGCGAGCAGCGGAGCGAGTGAAAGAGGGAAAATGGCGGGCTGCCGTAAAGCAAAACACTGCGCATGCGCACTCCTGTCCCGGACTGAACTCCAGACAAACGCCCTCTCATGGACTTAAGTGGCAGTTTATTCACACAAAACAAAGCAGTATTCTCCTGCCACATCCATGTCATGCTGTTGTACTTGTTTCATTTTAATGCTGGGACAGTGCCAGATACAGGACCGTTTCTAGACGGTTATAGATATACGTAACTCGGGATAGAGAGAACTTTGGGGCTTTAAATGTGCTCAACATGTAATATCAGGGAAACTATTAAAATGTAGCTGCCAATATTTGGAGCTAAACTGAGTTAAACTGTCACACGTTTTCATTGGTGCCCTGTGTACTGAATTGAGAAATGTAATTTGCATTGGGAAAATGTCACGCGTAGGCCTACCCTACACATTTAGCCTTCTGATAAACATTTTGCAATTGCTACCCCACTCTGAGCAAAGATATTAAAATGTGTTTTGAGGGAGTAAATACAGGCCCGATTGCTGCCGAGTCCTGTTTTGACTGAGCGTGGAGGCACAGTGTCACCTCCCAATCTCAGGCAACTGCACCCATGGGCATAAAACATGGGGGGGATAGTGGGGTTACAACCCCCAATATTCAAACCTAACTAATGTAACTAATTAGACCCCCTGAAAGGGAATTGTTTAAATTGATGGAACGTTTTATGCCAGGATTTTTTTATATACATATATTTGTGTGTAATTGTTGAGTGGTCAGCATGGGACTTTTACTTTTGGTCACAGTGCTCTACAATGCTCCAGGATCACTTGTTTTGTAGGTTTTCTGGAGACAAGGTCCGTCAGCAGTGAAAACCTTCCAAACTACTGGTCCTAGAGTGTCCTAGAGAGCACCGTGATGAAAAGTAAAGGCACCGTGCTAACCACTCATACAGCTGCTGGGTCACCACAAGGACAAACATGCACAAATAAACTTAATTCACATAAAATCTCAAAAGGTTTGTAGATTTATTAATGATTCTAACTAGGCTTTGACCTAAATGCGGTTGATGGGTTGACAACAGCTGAAAAAATCTGGATCATTCATAATTTGCCACGATTAATGGCTAATGCTAACAGCTATAGGAAAAATACATTGACCATTGATACATTCCAGACTAGCTGGCTTGGTAATTGTCCGCATACGTTGCGATCAAACGCTAGTCCTCCATTTTATTTCTATGGAGTGACCTAGCAGCCATCATCTGGCCTCCAGCTAAGCCCCGCCCACCACCTACAATGTAAACAATCAGTGAAGCGGGTCTATTCAGTGTTTAAATACTTTTGGACACCTTCATTTGTGTTTAAGCACTTGGAAATGTTTGCAGAAATAGACAAACATGGATAAAAACACACATTTCCTTAGAAGGACACTATAACCTGGTTAATAGAAGAAAATAAAGTTTGTTTCAAAGAATATTGGCCCTTTATTGAATGAGTCTTTTTGGTTTGAATACAGCACCAGCCTTAATGACAGGTTTAGAACTACAGACAACTGTCCTCTGAACTGTTCAGATCTGGGCTCTTTCGACAAGTAACACACACAAATGACTGACACCATTTAAAGCATAGAAATGTGTCATTTTATAGAGGCGGATTTTGATATTCTATGTAGTGTATTGTTGTATAATCACAAAGAACACATGGGAAAATGACAAGCTGATGATAAATATGTAAAAATCTTTTATAAAACAAACATGATAAATGGTCATGAACACTAACAAGATTGAGAGAAAGGAGAAACAAGGAGAATTTGGAGTACTCTGTAGGCCTTTGAAACCATACAGCCACATGAAGAAACGTGCCCCTCAAAAACACGGATGAGAAGGATCGACGTCACAAAGGCCATTTATTGCACCGTTTTTCTCAGTACAGAGGTTTACTGCTTCCATTCTCCAAACTGTGCGATTCTGTGTCAAACACATTTACAAAGATCACAGCAACAAGGGCCGAACTTCTAAAAGGGAAGATAAAAGCATAGGCAAGTGTGGCTGGTCACCCTCCCTCAGAGGACAGTCCCAAACCGCAGGCCGGTCACCCTCCCTCAGAGGACAGTCCCAAACCGCAGGCCGGTCACCCTCCCTCAGAGGACAGTCCCAAACCGCAGGCCGGTCACCCTCCCTCAGAGGACAGTCCCCTCGCAGGCCGATCACCCTTTTTCAGAGGAAAGTCCCCCAGCAGGCCGGTCACCCTCCCTCAGAGGACAGTCCCTCCGCAGGCCGGTCACCCTCCCTCAGAGGACAGTCCCCTCGCAGGCCGGTCACCCTCCCTCAGAGGACAGTCCCCCCGCAGGCCGGTCACCCTCCCTCAGAGGACAGTCCCCTCGCAGGCCGGTCACCCTCCCTCAGAGGACAGTCCCCCCGCAGGCCGGTCACCCTCCCTCAGAGGACAGTCCCCCCGCAGGCCGGTCACCCTCCCTCAGAGGACAGTCCCTCCGCAGGCCGGTCACCCTCCCTCAGAGGACAGTCCCCCCGCAGGCCGGTCACCCTCCCTCAGAGGACAGTACCAAACCGCAGGCCGGTCACCCTCCCTCAGAGGACAGTCCCCCCGCAGGCCGGTCACCCTCCCTCAGAGGACAGTCCCTCCGCAGGCCGGTCACCCTCCCTCAGAGGACAGTCCCCCCGCAGGCCGGTCACCCTCCCTCAGAGGACAGTCCCCCCGCAGGCCGGTCACCCTCCCTCAGAGGACAGTCCCCCCGCAGGCCGGTCACCCTCCCTCAGAGGACAGTCCCCCCGCAGGCCAATCACCCTTTTTCAGAGGAAAGTCCCTCCGCAGGCCGGTCACCCTCCCTCAGAGGACAGTCCCTCCGCAGGCCGGTCACCCTCCCTCAGAGGACAGTCCCTCCGCAGGCCGGTCATCCTCCCTCAGAGGACAGTCCCTCCGCAGGCCGGTCACCCTCCCTCAGAGGACAGTCCCCTCGCAGGCCGGTCACCCTCCCTCAGAGGACAGTCCCCCCGCAGGCCGGTCACCCTCCCTCAGAGGACAGTCCCCTCGCAGGCCGGTCACCCTCCCTCAGAGGAAAGTCCCCCCGCAGGCCGGTCACCCTCCCTCAGAGGACAGTCCCCCCGCAGGCCGGTCACCCTCCCTCAGAGGACAGTCCCCCCGCAGGCCGGTCACCCTCCCTCAGAGGACAGCCCCTCCGCAGGCCGGTCACCCTCCCTCAGAGGACAGTCCCCCCGCAGGCCGGTCACCCTCCCTCAAAGGACAGTCCCCCCGCAGGCCGGTCACCCTCTCTCAAAGGACAGTCCCCCCGCAGGCCGGTCATCCCCCTAAGAGGACAGGCCTTGGAGGGTGGTAAAGTCACCCTCAGGCAGAGGACAGGCCTTGGAGGGTGGTTAAGTCGCCCTCAGGCAGAGGACAGGCCCTGGAGGGTGGTTAAGTCGCCCTCAGGCAGAGGACAGGCTTTGGAGGGTGGTTAAGTCGCCCTCAGGCAGAGGACAGGCCTTGGAGGGTGGTTAAGTCGCCCTCAGGCAGAGGACAGGCCTTGGAGGGTGGTTAAGTCGCCCTCAGGCAGAGGACAGGCCTTGGAGGGTGGTTAAGTCGCCCTCAGGCAGAGGACAGGCCTTGGAGGGTGGAAAAGTCGCCCTCAGGCAGAGGACAGGCCTTGGAGGGTGGTTATATCAGACCCCCTGGTTCCCGCTCATCTCGATCGTCGTCCATTTTGCGTCCATGCTTCCGGAAATACTTGTATCTCTGGACATACAGCTTCACCAGGTTGCTGACTTTGACTGGGTTTATTTCACCAGTCCGACTGTGACAGATCTAGAAAAACAGTGTTTATTAGTAACAGTTCTCATCTCCCAGTACTTCAGACACTTCTGTGTTCTTACCTTGTGCACGGCTTTGCGAAGGATGTCCTTGTACTCGTCCTTGTTGATGTCTTTGCGCTGATAGTAAGGTTTAATGGCCAGCTTCACCTCCTCCACTGCCCTCTCCTGCGTGTGCAGCTTCTTCAAATACTGCGGACAGAAATCAGTTCTTAACGGTCCTCGTACATCCCCGCCACAGTCTGCAGAAATGTGATGTTACCTTGTCAGGGTCTTTGCTGTCATTGTCCCAACCCATGTCTCCGGAGCACCCACCGACCCCTGACAGCGGAGGCGGAGTCTGAGCACAGGGGTGCAGGTGGGAGGAGTTGTGCAGAAATAACTGGGTGGGGCTTAGGCGAGGCGGGGGCGGGAGCGATGGTGGAGGAGGGACCTGCGATGTTGACGAGGACAGAGGCGTAGACTGGTTTTGGGACAGAATCTAAGACAGAGAAGACAGTCAGCAGGGACGGCTCAGGACATGGCTCACACTTCAACCAAGTGACCAACACCGTTACAAACTATAGGGCTGTGCGACACATCCAATTGTAATCTCAATTCTGGGTATTATCACACTGAGTCAAAGTTTCTTAACCTTACAAGAGTGAGGACACTTTAAAGTTTTTACCATTTTCTCCCAAAAAATGCTATTTTATGTGTTTGTGTTTTTGTTTCTAAAACTGTCTATTCTGTTTGAAAGGGTCAAATCTTAGCAGTTCAATGTAATGTGTGGCAGAAGTGATATCAGAACAGGCCATGTGTTAACAATATTACAATTGAGACTATTTATATTACAATTGAGAGCTAATGTGAGGCTGCTAGCTTCACATTAGCTCTGCTACAAACACACTTCTTTCTGAGTGAACCCAGGTAGGAACAAACATTGCCGTTTCTGCCTCTACACCTCGTGCACCTGGTTCTCTCTGACCTACGCTCATGTGCATGTGTGGCTCGAGACATGGAGCAGTAGCACGCCTCAAAAATCTAATATAACAGTGAAAAGGGGACTTCTGTGGGGATATAAATTGATGGATAGTGCACATTGAAAGAAAAATAAAGTCTATGGTATCATGTGCCCTTGACCTTTTAATACTTATTAAAGACTTGAAAATTATGCTGACTCTCATTTGATTTGACAGTTGGCATCTGAGAAAAATGTCATTTGCATAATAATTTGGAACGCGGTGTATTAAGTGGTTTTACTTTGGAGAGCAGACAAGGAATATCGAAAACAGAAAAAACAAAGATCAGGAGACTTTTTAAAGTTTATTTCAAATAAAATCCAAACTGAGTAAAACAAATCGAGATTTGACTTTTTTGGCCATATAGCCCAGCCCTACGTTCAGGTATCGGTGACGAAAAACAAGTATCGCTAAAGTACCGGTATCGGGAAAAAATGGCCTAGCAATATCATTACAAAAAGACAAGGAATCTGAAAGCTGTCTTAAACTAGTTTAGACCAAACATCAAATCTAGACCAGAACTACACATCGAACACCGAATTCTTGGACTCACCTGACTCGTCGCTTGGATGAACTCCTGCGCTTTGGCCCGACTCGCAATATTGGCTTCCTCCATTTTGAAGAGCAAGGCAGTCACTAAAACAGACAGACAGTTTATTTACACCTTTCAAAATACAAACACACCACAAGACATGACGTTTCTAACAGTATTTGTGCCACAAGATCTTGTCATTTTACAATGCCGTAATATTTCTCATCCCAGTTGAAATAATCCTGTGGATGTTTCTTGGCGTTGACTGGAGGAGTCTCTGCAACAGCTGGAGCTTTGCAAAAACTACTTTTACACTACTGCGGCCAACTGATTCTGACACACTGACCCAGGTTTTATTCTGTCATTTGGACCAATTGACAAAACCTGTGCTAAAGTTGGGAGAAATGTGTAATTAATTAATTAACTACACTTACAAAGGTCTGTTTAACACATCAGCACAGAGCAATGTTTTAAACTCGGGTATTTTAGCCAGAAAACAATCTGATTTCATATTATAAAAATATGCTAAATAAATACTTCATTTAGTATGAGGGGCTAACAAACAAAGGCATTGTACCTGCCAGATTTAGTACAATGTAATGCGCTGAAACAATGTAATAATGGTAAATGGTACCTACATTAGGCACTCAAAGCGCTAGGTACTCATTATACACCAATGTACGCAGACACTGGGGGCAATGTGGGTGAAGTGTCTTGCCCAAGGACACAACGACAGTGTGCACTTTCAGGAGGTGGGATTCGAACCCCCGACCTTCCGATCATGAGACGACCCGCTCTACAAGCTGCGCCACTGTCGCCCCAATAATAACTAGTACCTATGGGTTAGATCAGCCTGTGCACACAGGCACCCAGGGGCCCTTTGGGGCATCCATTCTGAAAGTATAATTGTTCAATTTCTTATGTGTTGTGTAATATTCCGATAAAATTGCAAATGCGATTAATCGATCAGCCCTAGTAAACAATACCACTATAACCACTGAGCCGCTGCGCTCCCTGAAAGCTGTGAAACATATTTATGAAGTCATCCCCATAAAGAATCAGGGTGTTAGGAAAGTGTCACTAACGTTTGTATTGAGCTCAGTCCACAACTGAACATTTTAACTTGGCTAGCTCCCTTTTTGGAATGAAAACGAGAACAATTGGGTACAGGGCCTTTAGTGATATCCCTGCTTTAGTAAATAAATACACTCACATGCTAGCACTCCTCCAGCGGTGCAGTCCACCCCAGTCTGCAGACCCCAGGGCAGGGCGGGGGCAACGGGTGGAGGCGGTGGAGGCTTGTTGGCCGAAGAAGAGGACACAGAGGAGGACGAGGGATCCAAGGAGAGAGAGGAGAGCCCGCAGGTCGCCGACGAGGACAGGCAGGGGGGCGGGCTGCAGGGCTTAGGGGGGTCTGTGGGGGTCAGGCTGAGTCCGGTGCCCAGCGAGGAGGGCATGAGGGAGGGACTGGAGGATGGCTGAGTGGGACTGGTCTGGGAGGGACACTCTTCTGCCAGGAACGAAGGCTCTGGAGTTTTACAGCTGCTGTCCACGGTCTGGGAGTCAGGGGACGACTCCCGCATGTCACGCATGGGAGCGGCCGAGGGCGGTGGTGAGGGCGGGGGCGACGACGAGGGGGGCAGCACACTGGTGGAGGAGGAGGAGGAGGAGGAGGAGCACGGGGCGGAGCCGGCGGGACCCGGGTGAGGACTGGCCGCCTTACACATCTCCCCCGATGTGGCGGGAGGCTCGATGGACGCTCCAGCCCACGCACTGGAGCCGGCCGGGCCGCCCTCTTCGGCTTTGGAACCCACTGCCCCAACCTTCTCTCTGGTCTTCTTCACCACCCGCCGGCGCCGCTTGGTCACCAGAGACGAAGAGGGAGAGGAGGCGGACGAAGAGGTGGAGGTGATGGAGCCGGGTTTGGCCTTTTGCGACGGGAGTGCTGCGGAGCTGTTCATAGAGGAGCTGGGCGCGGCCAGGCTACTGCGCTTGCCTATGGAGCCCATGTCTTTACCGCGACCTCCGAGGGACAGCGGCTCTGAGCAGGGCTTGAGGAACGGCGATCTGCTTTCATTGTCCCTGCAAAAAACAACGGCGATTGAGCCCCCTACCACCGAGCTGCCCGCCCCTCCGCCAGGCCCCCCAGTCCCCAACAAGTCCATGCCCAGCTTTCCGGAGGAGCCCGTAGTGCTGCTCACGCCCTCCCGCACAAGCACGGAAACCTTAGACTGGAGCTTGCCTTTCCGACTGCTGGTGCTGTCTTTTTTCGATTTTCCCGAGCGGCCCAACTCTTTCCGGCTGCCTTTGTCGCGGGTCTTGTCTTTGACTTTGCGAGTCCGTTTGACCACAGGGAGCCCAGATGAAACGGGGGCGCAGTCCGATGCAGCCGACAAAGGATTTTTACCTTTAATTCTGGTGGATTCAGAATTCTTTTTTGCCGACTTTCTCTTGAGTTGACCGGTTTTGGAGGTGGGCTTAGCTTTGGGGCTGGGTAGAGGCGGGGGCAGAGTGGGCGGTGGGGTATCTTCTAATGAAGGGTAGTCATAGTCAGAGTCCAAAGCCTCACCGTCCAAAGACAGAACGTCGATGTCTAATTTGTCCGAGTAGCGATCCGATTCGTAGTTGTGGTAGCGGGTCGGCGAAAGTGAACGCGATCGGCTGCGTCGGCTTCTTTCTTTCTCTTGACTCGAGCGGCCTTTCCGCTTCTTCTTCCGGTGCGACTTATCCATGTCCGAGGGCGACCTACCGGGGGAGGAAGCACCCAGTCTGGGAGAGCCCGGTACAGTGGTGGTCGTAGTTGTCGTGGTGACTGTGATAGTCCTCTTGATGGCGAAGAGGTCAGAGCCGTTCAGATCCTGGATGGAGGGCGGGACGACAGGGCGCCCGTCCCTTCTCCGCTCCCTGTCCCTGTCCCGGTCCTCCTCATTCCTCTCCGAGCTTCTTTTGGACCTCTTTGCACTGTCTCGGTCTCGGCTTCTCGAGTTGTGGCGCCTCTTTCGCTCCCGCTCATTCCGAGAATTGTCCTCGTCGTTGCGTTGGCTTCGCCGGCGATCTCTATCCTGGTCCCTGTCCCGAACTCTGTCTCTGTCCCGGTCTCTGTCCCAGTGTCTGTCCCTGTCCCGACTGCGGCTTGTGTCCTTGTCCCGGTTCCTCTCTCGGCTGCGGTCGCGCTCCCGGTGTCTGTCCCGGCTGCGCTCCCGGATCCGGTCGCGACTCCTTTCCTGCTCACGATTCTTGTCCCTGCTTCTGTCCCGGTGTCTGCTGGTGTCTCGTGGCCTGTCTCCGCGGTGCTCCTCGGAGACCTTGGAGAAGGAGCGCTCGGCACCTGCTCCCTCGGGACTGTGTTGCCTCTTCTTCCTCTTGGAGCTCCGACTTCGATTCGAGCGCTTGGCTTTGGAATCCTTCCCACTTTTCTCCTCGCCGGGTTTCTCCTTGCTCTTGCGCTGGCTCCGTTTTTCCTTCCTCTTCTTTTTCCGCCTCTCCTCCTTCCCCCCGTTCTTTCGGTCCTTGCTCTTCTGTCTTTCGCGGTCGTTGGAACTCTTGGAGGACTTGCGCGTCTTGCTGTCGTTGTCCTCCAGCGCGACTGGGGGCGGCGTGGATGGGGGGCTGTGAAGGTGCCCGGAAGGCGGGGCCATTTCTGGGGTTAGGGTGGAAGGTCCGGGGAATGTGATGTACCGCTCCTTCCGCCTACTCACCAATTTGCGCCTCAAGTCCTCTACCCCCACCTCGGGCTCCTCGTCCGGCTCCACGCTTGGCTGCCAGTCGGGATCGGCCCGCACCGACACGAAACCATCCCCGTCCAGGACGCGCAGGATCCGCTCAGGCTTCGGACCGAAGAAGGTGGAGCTGGGGGAATTGATGGAAATGCCTTCGCCAGCCAGTCGTTTAATACCCGCTTCTCTGTCAACCAATCCGACGATTTCTCCCTCCTCTATCTCCGAGTGCTCCGAATCCGTGTGCTCTTCCTTGATGGTGCTGCAGTCCACAGTCCGTCGAATAGACAGCAGGCCTGGGGAGCGCTTTGGAGAGTCAGGCAGTGTGTCCGTAGAATCGGGGGGCTCCTCCGCTTTAGTAGACTCATTATTTTCTATTTGGTTCTCAACATGGTCTTTTAAGTCCTCGTTACTAACATCATTGTCAGACACGGGGGAACCTGTGGGCTCAAACGGGTCGTACTTCTCTGCCACCTCCTCGGTATCAACGGCTCGCTCTTCTCTCTCGCCATCAGTGGGAGAGAACGGATCGTACATGTTGGTCTCTTGTCTGTAGTCTTTGCACAGCGGCGAAGAGGTGGGAGCGAAGGTTCGTGGAGCAGGAGACGTTGAGCGGATGCCGACCGTCTCAGCGGCCCCAAGGCCTAACACATGGTCTGGGGGACACCTGGGATCCACAGCAGGCGAGGGAGGGTCCTCTCTGGGGGAGAGACAGGCTGGCGGGCTTCTTTCAGGGGGCTCAGCCGTTTCACTGGGAAGAAACGCTGGCGTGGATTTGAAGCCCGATGCTACAGTCAAGTCCATGGGCCAGGTGTTCTCCTACACATCTAAGAGAGCGGCGCTCACGCAGGAAACATGTACACCGGGAGCCTAGAGGGAAGAACAGAGAGAGAAACATTACATCAACGAGTGCAGAGGAATTTTACCCAAAAGTATAGATCTTAGATAGTGATATAAACTCGATTTAGAATGAACTTAATCGCTGGTGGCTGTAAATCTTTCCAACTGGAGAAGCCATCATTTTGCTTTTTCAAAAACATTTGTCAGAATATCAACAAAGCTGGAAGCTGTCCCAGCCCTAGTTATTAATGCTTAATAACGAGGGCTGGGACAAAAAATCGGATGGAATTTGGATCGCAATACTTTGTGCTGCAATACCAAGTATCGATACTTTTTCCCAGTATCACAATACTTTCAATACTGGTGTTTGGAGGCATTTTTATCCTGCACTCCTTTGTTTTCCGGTAACAGCATTTTTTAAAATCTAAAACACTTGGGTTAATATATGGACACATGACAGTTATCTTTTTACAAATGTTGAGGTTAACGTACTACAAATCATAATTACTTATTGTATTGCAATACGTATCGGATCGGCCCCGAGTATCGGTATCGGATCGTGACAGAAGTGAAAATTGCAATAAAATCTGAGTATCTTAACGCATCATTGGTAAACGGCCTATATGTAGCGCCCTCAGTGCCACATGTCCTAAGATCAGGAGCGGTGTCGTTTTATGGGTTCGAATCTACTCGGTGGTTCTCAGTGGTACCACATGTCCGGCAGGTCCATTTCAAACCGTGTGGAGCTCTGGTGTGATCTGGACCTGGGGCTGGTGGTGTTGGATGGTCAGATCAGTGATGAGTTCGTACATTGTGTGAAACATTAGAGAATAAGTGACATAAAGCACATGTGAGCGTGTATGTAAACACCGCCTGTGCTTCTGCTCCTGCCTCCGTCCCTCCGTCGGCTCCTTGTCCATCAGCCCAGGCGGGTCTGCAACACCTGTATCCCGGGCGCTCACGTGCAGAGTCGGTGTTTACCGGGGAAAGACGTCGGTTCGACTTCAGATGCATCAATGTTGTAAAGCGAGGCCTGACATCGTAGAATAAAGCCCCAAATAATGCATCTCCCCTTCTGTGCTCCAAGAGGCAAACCCAGCACACCGGGTCCTGCAGCTGTGAGGAAGAGGAGGAGGAGGAGGAGGCCCGGGGTTCAAACCTGCGCTAATGTGTGAATATGAGCTCTCCGTGACCGGTCCTGCCCGGTGTCCCTGACCGCAGCACAACAGAGCCTGCAAATATGTGTCAGCGGAACAACCCATTCTTGCTAATAGATGCTGTTAGCTCGTCGAGGCTAGCTCGGAAAGCAGAGCCTCCGGACCGGCCCCGGCCCGGCCCCGCACCGGCCGCTGCTCCCGGTTATGCACACGGCAGCACGAGCTGCGCCGACCGTCCGGAGAGAGGACATTCTCAGGTTTTAGGAAAAACTCACTGATTTGAAGTCGGTTCAGACCATGGTTCAGACGCACATCCATCCATTACCCGCCGCCATTTTCATTTGATACGAACCAGAGCGAAGGATTGTGGGAAACTGAGTTTTCAGTATGAAGAGGCTCTCAGAGAGGAGCTACAGATTCACTCAAGTCAGTTTTCTGTTTCCAGGTGAAAGTTTATATGATAATGCCACATAAAAAGTTTAAGAGACAATAAATGCTGTACGATAAAAGTCCAGACACAAATGTAAAGTGCTTTGTTTAAAGTGATCACATGGGGAAAGGAACTGTTGAATGAACATTTGACAGAGCATCTGAAAGGCTCTTGCAGGATGGCCTAAGGAATCATTGGTCGATTCAAAAGTTGAGCTTTATATGTGGCTCCAGGAGTGGCAGAGAGTGAGACCGGACCACACAGTCATACAACTGCTTAGAACACTCTCAATTATGCAATAGGAACAGTTCAAAAGAAGAGTCACTCCTATGACTTCACATGTCTCAACAATCTGCACATCAGAATCATGGATAATAGGCAACTGATGCCTATTGTGACAAAAATCTATTTTTGTCCAAAAGTGTTCAAAATCAAGTTGTCACATTTGTATCATGGTAAGGTCATGAGTACACAGTGTGAACAGCAGGGGGCTCAAAAATACTCCCCTGCCGGGACACCAGAGCCAGGGTCTCAGAAATTCAAGCGTTGATTTTGACCCTTCGTGGTCGACAAGTCAGAAAATTAAAAATCCATTTACAAATGGCATCATCAAGTCCAAAGAATTTGAGTTTGTGAAGTAGCTTTGCCGGGGCCATTGAGTTCAAAGCTGAACTGTAGTCTATGAATAGCATTGTAGCATATGATTTACGTACATCCACATGTTTGTAGACAGAGTTCAAGGCAAAGGAAACGCCGCCCTCAACACTTCTGTTTATCTTACTTTATCAGTACTTCTTTAACTTTTCAATATTTTTCACATACATAAATATATATAATTGAAATTTTATGTGAAAGACATACACTAAGTGACACACAATCCAGAAGTGAAATACAATGTGTAGATGGAACTGCCTTTGCAGCATTTACAGCTGCAAGACTGTTGGGGTTTGTCTCTAACAGTCCTGCACATCTTCAGGGTCTTTTACCCATTCTTCTGCAAAACAGCTCCAGCTCAGTTAGATTCCATGGAGAGCGCTTGTGAAGCTCAGTTTTCAGATCTTTCCACAGATTCTCAATTAGACATTGACTTGGCCTTTCTAACACATGGATAGTTTTTATTTTCAACCTTTCCATTGTTGCCCTGGCTTCATGTTCAGGGTCATTGTCTTGCTGGAAGGTGAAGCTCCAGTTTCATGTCTTTTGCTCCAACATGTTTTCATCCAAGATTTCCCTGTATTTGGCCCCATCCATCTTCCCTGTCCCTGCTGAAGAAAAGCCCCCCCAGAGCCTGGTGCTCCACCACCATGTTTGACAGTGGGGCTGGTGTTTTCAGTGTTACTTTTACACCAAAAATAGCATTTTGCATTTAGGCCAAAAGGTTTTGGTCTCATCTGACCAAAGCACCTTCTTCACATACTTGCTGTATCCCCCATGTGTCTTCTGGCAAACAGCAAACGGGATTCCAAATGGTTTTCTTTTAAAAATGCCACTCTGTCATGAAGGCCAGATTTGTGCAGTGTACGACTAATAGTTGTTCTGAGGACAGTTTCCCCCACCTGAGCTGTGTCTCTCTGCAGTTCATCCAGGGTCATCACAGGCTTCTTGGTAACAGCTCTGGTCAGTGCTGTCCTTGTGCGGTCAGTAAGTTTAGGAGGACGGCCGGGTCTTGGTAGGTTTGCAGTGATGCCAGACTCTTTTCATTCCTGGATGGTGTATTTAACTACTTTGTAAATCTTTTTATAACCTAACCCAGCTTAATACTTCTCAGTAACTTGATCCCGGACCTGTCTGGTGTGTTCTTCATGAAGCTTCTGCTCCACAATAGTCTCTAACAGACCTGAGACCTTCACAGAGCAGCTGTATTTGAACTGACATTAGACACACAGGTTTACTCTATTTAGTCACTGGGTCAAGTGATCATTCAGAAATCATCAGGAAACTTCTGAAGGCAGTTGGTTTGACTAAGGGTGCCTATACTTTTGTACATCACGCTTTTCAGTTTTCTATTTATAAAAAAAGAATGTAAATTATGTATACATTTCATTTCACTTTGTGATCGTGTGTCACTTAGTGTGTGTCTTTCACAATATATTTAAGTTGGTGGTCCAATGCGTGGAAAAACGTCGAAAAGTTAAAGGGGTACTGACACTTTTTTATACATATAGTGGGACAAAATATTCTGATTTCGCTTTGGCCTTGTTTGGCCTGTTTTGACGAAAACAACACACGTTGCTATTGTTCGTAAAAAATAACTCAAATCGATGGTAGTTTATATTTTATTAGAAATAAACTTAAATTACAAAGTACAAACATGTATATTTACAGCAGAATAGAATACATTCAACTGAAGTTTAGAGATTCTTCTCCCTGAAATAAAAAGTGCAAATCTCTCATGGCTATACCGGTCTCTCCTTTTCATTCCTTATTTTATTTTTTTTTTTTTTAAATAGCCACAGCACTGACCAACAGAACACGATTATCCCTCCACTCCCCAAATGGGTCTATAACAATATTTCAAACACTTTTAACGCAATGTGATTTTGGTACATTTTTGTTTAAAAGTTTCATATTCTCTACATATTTGGCTTATAACATAAAAGGAAAAATCTAATAAAATCAAACATATTTCAATATCATTCTGTCCAAACCAGATGCACTCTGAAAGTCTGTAACGCCTCCTCCATAAAGATATAGACGGAGCTGGACGGTGGACCGGAGAACAAGGCACGACCGCTCCTGACCTACTGCGACTGTAACATTGACCTGAAAGGATAAGGGAGACTTGTTCATCGTCATCAGATTGTGAATTTTCTAAACACTTTGTGACGGCGAGCGACAGGAGGACACCATGAACACTCCTGCTCCCACTGCACCGGGCTGTAGAGGGCGCTGGAGAGGAGCAAAGGAGCTCTAGTTCGTACCACGCTCTACACAGCAGCCCAGCAATATGTTCAGCTCATTTGATTCTATTATTACTCATGTGCTGTGTATATTCTATATTTCGTCATCATCATCATCCCATTCTAACGTTTTAAACTTCCTATGCACAAGCACCTTTTCTGCTCGATTATCATATTCCCACCTCGGGTACCATTAAATGACACCAGTCTGGCATCGGAAAAATACACACAAAAAAATATCTTCTATCTTTAGATCAAAGTTTTAATGCTGTTGGTCCATTATTTATTTTTTGCCTAAGTTTGCCTCATTTTCCCCATTTTTTTTAGGACTATATTTTCCTTATTTCCCCCGCATTTATTCCTTTTTGACGCTTTTAAATATTTCCTTATTTTTGCCACAATTTCCCCCCAAATTACTCCCAATTTTTCCACTCATTTCTAAACATGAACCCCATATTGTAAACTTGCAGATCTCCCACACATTATTGTTCCTTTTTTCTGGTTCAAGAAGACAAATATTTTCGTATAGGTATCGTTAAAGTATTGACATAAAAAAAAACTCCCAGTCCTATTCCTATCTTTTGTTTCTAATCTAATCCACTAATCCCTGTGGATCAATCTGAGCCCAACACTGTGCAGGCTCAGATTAATTAAAACTTCACCTTTTCAATATCCAAAGTAATACATTGAAAAGTCAGTTTTGAATTATTTTCACCCCTGAATTTAGCTGTTGTATCTAAAGTATTAATAAATATGCACCAAATATTATTAATATCTCGGTTTTTCATTTCAAATGATTAAACATTAAGGTAACGCTTTAGAATACAGTCCGCGAGTTCCAGGTGTAAGTATGGGTAACAAGAAAGTAATTACACATATAAGTACAGGTATTCTTACATGTGTAACAAGGGGGAACAATGTGTAACAAGGCAGTACAAAGTGTCGCAAAGGGGAACAATGTATAACAAGGAAGTACACGGTGTGACAAAAGGGATCAATGTATAACAAGGAAGTACATGGTGTGACAAGAGGGAACAATGTGTAAAAAGGAAGTACAAAGTGTTACAAGGGGGAACAATGTGTAAAAAGGAAGTACAAAGTGTAACAAGGGGGAACAATGTATAACAAGGAAGTACATGGTGTGACAAGAGGGAACAATGTGTAAAAAGGAAGTACAAAGTGTAACAAGGGGGAACAATGTATAACAAGGAAGTACATGGTGTGACAAGAGGGAACAATGTGTAAAAAGGAAGTACAAAGTGTAACAAGGGGGAACAATGTACTTCCTTGTTATATATTGTTCCCCTGTTACAAGTTGCAAGAGTACCTGTACTTACATGTGTAATTAGTTTCTTGTTACCCGCACTTACACCTGGAACTCGCGGGCGTATTCTAAAGCGTTACCAAAATTAAAACTTCAACTCAACAGTCAAAAATTCACAATCGGATGACCAAGTCTTCCACAGAGCGTTTCATGGAAAGCTGCCATGACATTTTGTGTTGATATTGAACTAGCTCTCGTCAAAATGAGACAGATTCAGGAGATTGTGTTTTGGGTGGGCGATTGAAAAACAAACTCGATAAATAGATAAATAATAACTCATATAACTTATATTAATGTTCCTAGAGCGCGATTTGGATTTGATCACAATTCTTAAAACTATATTATCTTTTTTCAAGTAACTGCTTCTTCTGAGAATCCACACTTCACTGTGATTGGTTGAATCCTCCTGTCACTCACTCGATGGAGTCCTGTCAATACGCTGCAAAAGAACAATCTTGATGAGTTTATTATCGATTTCCATTGGATTAACCGAGATGATTTCACTAGTTCCTCAATCTTAGTTTTAAAGCTGCATTATGGAACTTTATATTCGGGGAAAAAAAGCTGATCTTTGTGCGTGTTTGAACTTTCTATGACCTCGTGGCTGTTTGTGGTGGTTAGATTGACGTCTTTACTTTCCAGGTTTTTGAGGGTTTTTGGTAGGTTTTCTGATCGGAAAACTTACCAGAAACCCTAACAACAATCGATCCGGGAGCATCCTAGAGGCCACTGGGATGGAAAGTAAAGGCGCCAAGCTAACCACCCATATCCATATGCACTAATATCAGTGCATAATCAACTTTTTTTCAACATAAAAGTTACATAACGCGCCTTTAATAGACCAGGCTTATTTGCCAGTGAGGTAAGAAAATAGCATTTGTCCTACAGGCAGTTTGACTGTTATTTTGAGCGAGATGACCTCAGAACCAGTAAGAAAAGTTACAAAAATAGCAAAATATTCTCGATATCAGCAACTTCAACTTCTAAATTCGAGTCATTTAAATCCCACCTCAAGATTGTTTTTTGTAGGGCAGCAGGAGTGCGTGGGGCATGTGTTTGGAGTTTAGGATGAAGTAAAAGACCTGAATTATGGAGCATTCTTTGTGTCAACAAAATGTGAATGTTCTGTTTTGCATCTTTTTAACACTGAAATAACATGTTTGATGTTTTTGGTCCCCAAATTTGAGTCGCTGAATATTCATTACACATGTTTCAAAGTGTTTTAAATTCCAAATGAAAAAAATGTGCCTTTTAAATATTCACTGCATTCTTTTTCCACACCTGCAATTCAATAGTCTACATTCAAACACATAAATTTAACCTTAAAATATTCAATTAAAAAAAAATCTTAAATTGAAAAGTGTAAATTCACACAGAACGTCCTGGACATAGAGTTCCTGAGTCCCGGACGCTCTCTGGGAATTTCACCATCTGACTGTTGAATTTGAAATAATTAAAAACAATGCAGTTAATTGAATTCAAAACACTTTGTATAATGTGGACTATTCAGTGTCTGAAAATCGATGACAAAAAATATATTATGTTATTCCAGTGTTAAAAAAAAACAAAGCATAAAATTTAAACATTTAAAATTCACATTCCATACTGAGTCACCACAGAATCAACAATACAGAAAGATCCCAATTAGAAAAACAATGAGATGTTGTATTGTCATCGTCCGCCATTACCTTTTGGACCAATGTAACTTTTCTTTTTTTTCACAAATCAAACGTTAATGAAACTAAAAAGATAAATAAAACTTTTTTCTTTGTAACAACGGAGTACGGGTGACGGAGACTTGTGAGCAGCTATCAGAGCAGCCCGGAGTCTTTGGCCATGTTGTAGAAGAGTCCTCTCTGAGCCACCAGTTTGTCCGGACTGTCGAACTCCGCCATCTGGCCCTTATCCAGGACCAGGACCCTGCGGGAGACGGGACACAGGTGAGATCAGCTGTGCAGTTGGTCCCACCTGGAGGGCGTACACACAGGCCTGCCAGGGGAAGAGCAGTCGAGCAGCCCCAGGCACATTGGGGTCAGTTTGGTCAAACTTTCCACCATCTATGTACTCGCCACGCATCAGAACACGCTTGTGTTTCCACTACACGTACACAACTGCAGTTGTTGTGGGTGGTACCCCCACAGAGGAGCATGCTGTTTTGTAAGTCGTGATGAGAACAAATGCTGCCTTCTGGTGGGAGTTAAGGAATCATTCAGAGGAGCCAAGGCTAATACTAGAGGAAAGAAGCAGCTAAAAGACAACTGTGAAGGTAAGCTACATGTTATGATAACACCAGCTAAAGTTGTGCTAATGTCGGCAAAATCCCCTTTTAGAACAGCGGTATGATGTTGTGAAATAGAGGGCTGTCCTCTCTCTCGTTGGCCAATCAGAGGCGTCTGTGCTTGTCACGTTAGTCTCGGTTCAGCGCTTTAGCCACAGCCAGAGGTCGGTCCTAAACCTATACCTGGTCAGACCAGTTTGGCCCTGGCTCTGCAGTGGAACAGCTCGCCAAACCGGTTTGACCAGGCACTGGGCTGTGTAGTGTCTGCCAGTGGAAAAGAGGCTTTTGTTCTGTATCGTGTTGGTTATGTATCATTGTCTGTCTATGGGACAGTAATAGCCCAAGAAAATAATTCAGGCCCGACTCTTTTATTCAGTGAAGCTAGCTCAAATTATATTTATTATAATGTGAAACGTAGGTGCATGCTGATTGTTGTTAGGAACAGTTTCGTACACAGGGCCATCGGGATGCTAAACCGGCCGTGGATTAGCTGGACTTTAACAGCGAATTGTAAGTTTGATCGTCTTTTATACTTATAATTGTGCTGTTTACTCGTATTTCTGCGCTCGTTGTCGATGTCTGACATTCTTCAGGCGTTCCACTTTTGTGTGTCTCCTTTGCAGATGTTTGTGTGTTGCTTGGCCAGGGAAAGGGGGGAAGTGTGTTTTTCCTGCTGAATCAGCTGCAGTTTTCACTTTGGTCGCAGCATCTGTTTATGTGCTAGTCCAGGAAAGACCACATTTATTGTTTTCATTTCTTTAAAACAAAATATTGAATCAAAAAATGGGGAAAATAATTGTGTTTTTTTTTCTTTTCTAAAATCACCCAGCCCTAGTTCATTGTGCAAGACATTTTAAATATTGTCGACTGGACCGGGGTGATTGAACTGGGGATGATTTGCTTCCATCTTCAGAGGCTTTCTCTCGCTGCTGTGGTCGTAATGTTGGACGGACTACACCTGAGTAAATGACGGCGGGCGCTGTACCTGGTGTAGTCCATGATGGTGTTGAGGCGGTGGGCGATGGTCAGCACCGTACACTCTTCAAACTGGGAGCGGATGGTGGACTGGATCAGGTGGTCCGTCTCCATGTCCACAGCCGCCGTGGCCTCATCCAGAACCAGGATCTTGGTCTTCCTCAGCAGAGCGCGAGCCAGGCACAGGAGCTGCCGCTGCCCCACGCTGCACACACAGAGGACCACAGGAGGGCGGTCAGGTCACGTCAATTCACTAGGCAACTTTACCACTCTCTACTTATTGGAGCAGTGGTGGACAGTAACAAAGTAAAACACTTAACCCTTGTGCCTTGTTAAGGGAAATCTGCGTATCGGATGGTATACTTTTTGCGATAACTTTTGCTGTGGTTTTTCCAATTCCCATAAAAATGATCACGGAGGTGTGTTTTTACATGATTTTAAACATACCCGTTTCATTTGGTTCTGATCAGATTTGACTGCATGAGAAGTTTTGTACCCTCTTGGAGTGCTTCGGAAATCTGTGTACCCATAGACTTCCAGTTTTTATGCGATCAACCCCTCACTTTAATGTAAAAAATATGTCATTATTAGTTTGGGCCATTTTAACCCCTTCCCTCCCTTGTCTTTATTATAGCCTGATACTACAACCATGCAGCACTGGTTTATTCATGTCTAGAAACCAGACCTTTTTTATTTTTTCTCTGTAAATGGTTTGGATGTGCTGTCAGTGGGTCCCCCTTTGAGTCTGAGTGATTGGAATGAAAAAATATGTCCCAGGAGTGTGTCTATGGATGGTTGATCAACAGGCTCCAATTTCCTCATGTAAAGCCATTATGCTCATAAACAAACTGTAAAAAGAACTCAAAGCAACACATTTTGCTCCTCTTGTAAGAGGGGGAATTAGTTTATTGAATTAGTTTATGGTATTAGTTTAAGCAGACACTGTTTAGTCATTCCTGTGATTTTGATGAAGATCAGACCACATTTAGTGACCAAATTTAGGCAGAAATGTGAGAAATGTG
This sequence comes from Gobius niger, assembly GCF_951799975.1. Classification (NCBI taxonomy): domain Eukaryota; kingdom Metazoa; phylum Chordata; class Actinopteri; order Gobiiformes; family Gobiidae; genus Gobius; species Gobius niger. The sequence continues at coordinate 1,405,872 of NC_136861.1, forward strand.
AATGAATGAAAACTTTTATGCAGTGCAGGCCTTGTTTTTGAATTAATATTCCACTTAAAAGAAACAGGCCACCATTTTTACATACCGAGATATGTTCTTGCCTGAGCTTAGACGAGTTGATGCGTACCTGTCTGGTCGTTTTGGGTGACTGAGGGCACGAACAAAGATGTTGTTAGCATTTGGCCTCTCCCAATGGCTTCCTATAGCTCCAAACTGGGTGAAGTTGGAAGCGACCAAGCTCTTCCACACGCACAAAGACCAGACAGGGACGGATCAACTCAGCTCGACTCAAAGCTCAGGTAAGAACTTATCTCAGTATGGAAAAACGGTGGCCTGTTCCTTTAATATCTTGTGAATATGTCCGCATGTTTATGTCAGCAATCCACAGCAAGAGTATGCAATTTAAATATATTTTCAACATAATCTGAAGTAGAAGGACGCAAACATTATTTGAAGGCTTGGGGTTGTCCAAATGTCGTTTGAACAATGAATAAAAACAACCAAATGAGACTGAGGACCCTGCAGGTTATATTAGCCAAGTGACTGCAGTTCTAACTGCACTTCCAAAGCCTTTCCTCAGGGAGATGATACTGCACACTGCAGGAGTCGTCCTGCCAAAGTGAAATACAGCCAGTCCCTAACCGGCCGCTCAAGTGACAAGACGCCAGTGATTTGTGACTGAACAGAGATGAGGTCATTAACAGAGCCGAGGTCCCGAAAGGAGCCGAGTTCCTAACTGACCTGAGGTCCCTAACTGACCTGAGGTCCCCAACTGACCCGAGGTCCCTAACTGACCTGAGGTCCCTAACTGACCTGAGGTCCCTAACTGACCTGAGGTTCCTAACTGACCCGAGTTCCTAACTGACCTGAGGTCCCTAACTGACCCGAGGTCCCTAACTGACCCGAGGTCCCCAACTGACCCGATGTCCCCAACAGACCCGAGTTTCCTAACGAAGTGGAGGTCCTTAACTGAGCCCAGGAGCCGAGGCAGTAACTGGGGCGGTAGCGGCCCAGCAGAGTTCATAGAGTTTTTGAGCCTTGCAATGATGCGCAAATGTTAGGAAGTCCCGTCTGGTGTAATGTGTGTAGATTTGCCTGGGGACATGTTGAAGACTTCTTTTGGCAGCATCATGCTGTGGGGGTGTTTTGCTGTGGGAGGGACTGATGCACTTCACAAAATAGATGACATCATGAAGAAAGAACACTATGTGGAAAAATATTGGCGCAATATCTCAAGACATCAGTCAGAAAGTTAAAGCTTGGGCACAGATTTGTCTTCCAAAAAAAACATGTCTTGGCCTAACCCTTGTACATGTTGTTAAAGATTGATAAATAAATTGGACAACACCACTGTCATGGAATATAAATAACTACAGACCAATTTCCATCATTAATAGTGTAGTAAAAATATTAGAAAAAGTCGTTTTTAACCAAATGTCTGATTACATAATCAACGCTAATATTTTGTCTCTATATCAGTCTTGTTTTAGACCAAGGTTTTCCACAACAAGCGCTCTACTAAAATTCTCAAATGACATATTCTCCTCCTTAGATTCAAAAAAACAAACAGGCGCTATATTCATAGATTTATCCAAAGCATTTGATTTGGTAGACCATTATCTCTTGCTTGATAAATTATATGCTATTGGTTTCTCTCAACAAAGTGTGCTCTGGTTAAATTCATATTTACACCAAAGATGCACCTCCGACTTTAAGATTATTGATAAAGATGTTCCGCAAGGATCCTCTCCGAGTCCTCTGTTGCTTTCGATATTTATTAACGACTTGCCAAAGGTTTGCGTTAACTCACAAATTCATTTATACGCTGATACTGTCATTTACTCATCCAGAATTCTCCAAATTCAGCGCACATTACTGATTTCAGCTTGGTTCAAAAATGGATGAACTACACAAACTCTTACTCAATAAGATGTTAAAAAAAACATAGGAAAGGTCCAGCTATAGCAAACAATTTTTAGACCAAACCATTACATTTTTAGACCAAACTCTGATATAAAACGTTGACCAATTCAAATATCTGGGTCTTCATTTTGACTCTGGGATGATAAAACCACACATTGATTCTATCATAAAGAATATATTGCATCGCTTGAGAACTCTCAACCATTCTCATATCGGATCACCTGGCCCATCACATTGGGCATGAACATTTCCTTTGCTGTCCCCAAAACCAAGCGTGAAATAGCTTTCCGGAACCTCAAAACCTTCTGCTCTCTCTGCTCTACTTGCTACAAAACTGGTAACCCCCCCTCCCCCCATCGTCTTGCAACCAATCTGAACTGGTCACCCACTACGACACTCTTTCCTCCTGTCTTGGTGAACTGGCTCCTACAAACACACTGCCCCCTGGTACACCCCTGAGCTCCATAAAATGAAATCCCATAAACGCCAGCTTGAGAGACTGTACAAGAAGTCTGGTTTAACTGTCCATCTCCAAACCTACACAGACTACATACAGCAATACAAAGATGGCCTAAATTCTGCCCGTTCCAATTACTTGTCAAACCTCATCCACTCTGAAAACCCCAAATCTCTTTTCTCAACAATCAATTCACTTCTGAAACCACACGACAACATCTCATCCTTTACCACAGCCAAATGCAATACTTTTCAATCTTTCTTCCAGTCCAAAATTGACACCATTTACAGTTCCCTCGATCTCTCCTCTGCTCACTCAGCTCCCCCTGATTCACCTCCCAGCTCCAATCAGCACCTCTCAGATTTTACGCCCATCTCCTCTGTTCAGTTGACAAAACTTCTATCAGGCATGAAAACTCCCACTTGCTCGCTGGATCCCATCCCCTCTCCTAGTCTCGATCGTGATAACCCTGCAAATTTCCGGCCCATATCCAATCTACCATTTCTGTCCAAAATTCTAGAGCGTGTCATTGCTGCTCAACTTCAAACCCATCTCAACTCCAATAGTCTGTTCGAACCATTCCAGTCCGGTTTTCGGCCGAAACACAGCACCGAAACAGCCCTGCTTAAAGTCACAAATGATCTCCTGCTCTCCTCAGACTCTGGCCACCTCAGCATCCTCATCCTCCTGGACCTCACCGCAGCATTCGACACTATCAGTCACTCCCTCCTCCTGTCCCGCCTCAAATCCAACCTCAACATCACTGGCTCTGCTCTGTCCTGGCTTCAGTCCTACCTCTCAAACCGGCAACAGTTCATCCACATCAACCGCTGCTCCTCCTCCATCGCCCCCCCTATCTCAGGGTGTTCCCCAAGGTTCGGTACTCGGTCCTCTCCTCTTCATCCTCTACATCCTCCCCCTCTTGGCAACATCATCCGACGTCACGGCCTTTCACTGCTACGCTGATGACATACAGGTCTACATCTCCACCACATCCATAGACTCCATTATCCACCCTCACCCACTGCCTGAGTGACATCAAAACCTGGATGAAACACAACTTTCTAAAACTAAACAGTGACAAAACAGACATCATCATCATCGGCCCAAAAAACATCACCAGATCTGCTCAGGACTTCTGCCTCAACTTCGACAGCACCACCGTCACTCCGTCCCCTCGGTGTTCTCCTCGACCCCACTCTTTCCTTCGAACCCCACGTCAAGCAAATAACCCGGACTGCTTTCTTCCATCTCTAAAACATATCACGACTCCGCCCATCCCTCACCTTCTCCGCCGCTGAAACTCTGACTCATGCCTTCATCACATCCAGAATTGACTACTGCAACAGCGCCCTCTACGGCTCACCATCCAAACCCCTCAACAAACTCCAGTACATCCAGAACTCCGCTGCCCGCCTCCGTGAACACATCACCCCTGTCCTTCAGAACCTCCACTGGCTCCCCGTCCCTCAACAGTTCAAGGTCCTCCTCATCACTTTCAAAGCCCTCCATAACTTGGCCACTTATCGGAGTGTGCATTGATCAGAGTGTGCATTGATCGGAGTGTGCATTGATCGGAGTGTGTATTGATCGGAGTGTGCATTGATCGGAGTGTGCATTGACCTGAGTGTCCATTGATCGGAGTGTGCATTGATCAGAGTGTGCATTGACCTGAGTGTGCATTGATCAGAGTGTGCATTGACCTGAGTGTGCATTGATCAGAGTGTGCATTGACCTGAGTGTGCATTGATCGGAGTGTGCATTGACCTGAGTGTGCATTGATCAGAGTGTGCATTGATCGGAGTGTGCATTGATCGGAGTGTGCATTGATCGGAGTGTGCATTGATCGGAGTGTGCATTGATCTGAGTGTGCACTGATCGGAGTGTGCATTGATCTGAGTGTGCACTGATCGGAGTGTGCATTGATCGGAGTGTGCATTGATCGGAGTGTGCATTGATCGGAGTGTGCATTGACCTGAGTGTGCATTGATCAGAGTGTGCATTGATCAGAGTGTGCATTGATCAGAGTGTGCATTGACCTGAGTGTGCATTGATCAGAGTGTGCATTGATCGGAGTGTGCATTGACCTGAGTGTGCATTGATCAGAGTGTGCATTGACCTGAGTGTGCATTGATCAGAGTGTGCATTGATCAGAGTGTGCATTGATCGGAGTGTGCATTGACCTGAGTGTGCATTGATCAGAGTGTGCATTGATCGGAGTGTGCATTGATCGGAGTGTGCATTGATCGGAGTGTGCATTGATCGGAGTGTGCATTGATCTGAGTGTGCACTGATCGGAGTGTGCACTGATCGGAGTGTGCATTGATCGGAGTGTGCATTGATCGGAGTGTGCATTGATCGGAGTGTGCATTGACCTGAGTGTGCATTGATCAGAGTGTGCATTGATCAGAGTGTGCATTGATCAGAGTGTGCATTGACCTGAGTGTGCATTGATCAGAGTGTGCATTGATCGGAGTGTGCATTGACCTGAGTGTGCATTGATCAGAGTGTGCATTGACCTGAGTGTGCATTGATCAGAGTGTGCATTGATCGGAGTGTGCATTGACCGGAGTGTGCATTGACCTGAGTGTGCCTTGACAGTAGGAACCAGATACTTACATACACTATATAAAAAAGATATTAGCTTTTTTTTTTCTCTGTTTCTGACATGAATCCAGAATTAACGTTTTGTTTTTTTTAGGTAAATTCTAACTTTCAAAATGATTTCTCTTTGGTCAGGAGGGCCAGCTCCTCCGTCCTGGGCTGCCCCCTGGACTCTGTGGAGGAGGTGAGGAACAGGAGGGTATAAGCCAAGCTCACCTCCATCGTGGACAACACCTCCCACCCACTGCACGGGACAGTAGAGGAGCTGAGCAGCTCTTTCAGTGGCAGACTGAGACACAGACTGTACAACAAGACTGTAAAGCAACATGTACAGTAACCCCCCTTTGCAAAACTACGTGCAATAATCTCTGTATCAGCTGCACTTTATTCCCTGTACCAGCATCACTTATTGACATCCTGCACTAGGACTGTTTACACCCAGATGTTTGACTTTTTATAATCTGTTCTAATTTTTATCCTATTTTTATTTATTCTTATTCCTTATTGTTATAACTCCACCCCTTAAGATTTTTGCTTTTACTTATTGTACATAAGATACCTCTGATATGAAGTTTACATACACTAAGATTACTACACCTTTTAAACAATTGGGGAAAGCCCAGATGACGATGTCATGAAATTGGAAGCACAAGTCTGGTTCATCCTTGGGTGTCATTTCAAGACACCTTAAGGCGCCACGTTCATTGGATTTCTCATTCTTCTGGCATTTAGCAAATAGAAATATTTTTTGAATTCTAATTGACTAATTGAATTGATTAAAAGTTAATTCTGGTTTCATGTCTTTTTATAAAGCGTATGTAAACATCTGGGTCGCTGCTTCATTGTAGACCTGCAGTATCTGCATATAAAAGCAGCAGTCGAGCTTTCACTTGTTATGACGTTAAGACATGGTGCCGGAGGAGGAGCCGGCAGGGGGGGCGGGGGTAGCAGGGCAGTAACTCTAGTCTGTGGAATGTGACAGCAGGGCACCTTCAGACCAAAACGTCCCGGGACAGCTGCTGACACTGCTCAGAGCTCTCTGCACTGACCCCATTGCTGATGTAGGCCAACATAGCATAGTTATAAATATGGGCGACAGTGGCTCAGGTGGGACAGCAAGTCATTTTAGAACAGAAAGGTTGGCGGTTTGAATCCCAGCTGCAGCGGCAGACTGTCGCTGTGTCTTTGGGCAAGATCAGGGTTTAAACAGTCAGATATAATGCTTTGTAATGCCATGTTCATGTTCAAATACTATATCCTTAATGCCATAAACATATATGTGCATATTTCATTTGACATAGTCCATGTAATGTTTCTGCAGGTGGCAGCAAGTCAAATGCCTAAACTACTACTAAAAAGTCATCTTGAAAGAAGTACTTTTATTTGAGTCTAATTTCAAGAAATCTGTCAATGGGGCAAGATATTAATAAAGATGCGCAGCTGGAACCCCAGAGGAGCAGAGAGGGTGCTTTAGAGGGAGCCAGAGAGGGTGCTTTAGAGGGAGTCAGAGAGGGTGCTTTAGAGGGAGCCAGGGAGCCAGAGAGGGTGCTTTAGAGGGAGCCAGGGAGGGTGCTTTAGAGGGAGCCAGAGAGGGTGCTTTAGAGGGAGCCAGAGAGGGTGCTTTAGAGGTAGCCAGAGAGGGTGCTTTAGAGGGAGCCAGGGAGGGTGCTTTAGAGGTAGCCAGAGAGGGTGCTTTAGAGGGAGCCAGAGAGGGTGCTTTAGAGGTAGCCAGGGAGGGTGCTTTAGAGGGAGTCAGAGAGGGTGCTTTAGAGGGAGCCAGGGAGGGTGCTTTAGAGGGAGCCAGGGAGGGTGCTTTAGAGGGAGCCAGGGAGGGTGCTTTAGAGGGAGCCAGGGAGGGTGCTTTAGAGGGAGCCAGAGAGGGTGCTTTAGAGGGAGCCAGGGAGGGTGCTTTAGAGGGAGCCAGGGAGGGTGCTTTAGAGGGAGCAGAGAGGGTGCTTTAGAGGGAGCAGAGAGGGTGCTTTAGAGGGAGTCAGAGAGGGTGCTTTAGAGGGAGTCAGAGAGGGTGCTTTAGAGGGAGCCAGGGAGCCAGAGAGGGTGCTTTAGAGGGAGCCAGAGAGGGAGCTTTAGAGGGAGTCAGAGAGGGTGCTTTAGAGGGAGCCAGAGAGGGTGCTTTAGAGGGAGCCAGAGAGGGTGCTTTAGAGGGAGCCAGAGAGGGAGCTTTAGAGGGAGCCAGAGAGGGTGCTTTAGAGGGAGCCAGAGAGGGTGCTTTAGAGGGAGCCAGAGAGGGAGCTTTAGAGGGAGCCAGGGAGGGTGCTTTAGAGGTAGCCAGAGAGGGTGCTTTAGAGGGAGCCAGAGAGGGTGCTTTAGAGGGAGCCAGAGAGGGTGCTTTAGAGGGAGCCAGAGAGGGTGCTTTAGAGGTAGCCAGAGAGGGTGCTTTAGAGGGAGCCAGAGAGGGTGCTTTAGAGGGAGCCAGAGAGGGTGCTTTAGAGGTAGCCAGAGAGGGTGCTTTAGAGGTAGCCAGAGAGGGTGCTTTAGAGGGAGCCAGAGAGGGTGCTTTAGAGGGAGCCAGGGAGGGTGCTTTAGAGGGAGCCAGAGAGGGTGCTTTAGAGGGAGCAGAGCGGGTGCTTTAGAGGGAGCCAGGGAGGGTGCTTTAGAGGGAGTCAGAGAGGGTGCTTTAGAGGGAGCCAGAGAGGGTGCTTTAGAGGGAGTCAGAGAGGGAGCTTTAGAGGGAGTCAGAGAGGGTGCTTTAGAGGGAGTCAGAGAGGGTGCTTTAGAGGGAGCCAGAGAGGGTGCTTTAGAGGGAGCCAGAGAGGGTGCTTTAGAGGGAGCCAGCGAGGGTGCTTTAGAGGGAGCCAGAGCGGGTGCTTTAGAGGGAGCCAGAGAGGGTGCTTTAGAGGGAGCCAGAGAGGGTGCTTTAGAGGGAGCAGAGCGGGTGCTTTAGAGGGAGCCAGAGAGGGTGCTTTAGAGGGAGCCAGAGCGGGTGCTTTAGAGGGAGCCAGAGAGGGTGCTTTAGAGGGAGCCAGAGAGGGTGCTTTAGAGGGAGTCAGAGAGGGTGCTTTAGAGGGAGCCAGAGCGGGTGCTTTAGAGGGAGCCAGAGAGGGTGCTTTAGAGGGAGCCAGAGAGGGTGCTTTAGAGGGAGTCAGAGAGGGTGCTTTAGAGGGAGCCAGAGAGGGTGCTTTAGAGGGAGCCAGAGAGGGTGCTTTAGAGGGAGCCAGAGAGGGTGCTTTAGAGGGAGCCAGAGAGGGTGCTTTAGAGGGAGCCAGAGAGGATGCTTTAGAGGGAGCCAGAGAGGGTGGTTTAGAGGGGGCAGAGAGGGTGCTTTAGAGGGAGTCAGAGAGGGTGCTTTAGAGGGAGCCAGAGAGGATGCTTTAGAGGGAGCCAGAGAGGGTGGTTTAGAGGGGGCAGAGAGGGTGCTTTAGAGGGAGCCAGAGAGGGTGCTTTAGAGGGAGCCAGAGAGGGTGCTTTAGAGGGAGCCAGATAGGGTGCTTTAGAGGGAGCCAGCGGGAGCACTGTGTGGAAGAAGTGGAGGTGGCGATCAGTTTCCTCAAACATGTTTGCACACAGGAGTCGGGACAGGCCTCGCTGAACTCGCGAGAGACAAATTATAAAAACAATAACCATAATAATAATAATGTGTTTTTATTATTATTCAGGCCAAAACTCCTCAAATGTCCCTAACGTACTGACACCTTTCAAATGATCCTACCTGAGGTTCTCCCCTCCTTCGCTGCACTCATGCTCCAGCTTGTCCGGCAGCCCAGTGACAAAGGCTTTGAGGTGGCTGAACTCCAGGGCCCTCCACAGCTCCTCGTCGCTGTAGCTGTTGAAGGGGTCCAGGTTCATCCGCAGAGAGCCCGAGAAGAGCACCGGGTCCTGGGGGGAGGGGACACGGCACTTTACAAACAGGAAGTCCTGGAGTTAGACGTTCACGTTTCTGTCCAGCACTTTGAAAATGCAGCTCTTCAACCGCTGTCCTCGTTTCCATAGGAACAGCCTGTGGCACATGTGGCTGTATATGTGTGTGCAGCATAGGACACAAAGATAGGGTCGATAGGGTCACTGGGAGAGGGCTTGTTGAGCGACGGCTATCGCCAACTCTCAACTGGCCCATTCTACACTCCAGCTTTTTAACACACTACACTATAAAGAAAAAATAAATAAAACGATATTACACAGAATATAATATGCCTGTCCCTACGCAAGTCAAAAGTGTGATTCAAATGTTTTGAATTTAATCATTAGAAACAGCATTAGATTGTTTTTTTAACCTATACCTGACAGACCTACAGTGTAAACCTGTGATAAATCTCTAATTACATCTTCAAAACAAAGATTAACGACGTAGTAATGCTTTTTCAGGTTTACTTCATTCTATCAATTGTTTCCTTTTCTTTGGGTTCATTCTACAAACATCTGTAACAAATGTACCAAGCTGCTGTGTTATGTGTTATGGTAAGTCTTAAGTTTAAAACTGATGATTGTATCGTTGATAACCTGAATCTGTTCCGCTCAGGAAGGACTTGTTTGAGTTTCAAAATGCTAACTAAACAGTGACCTGTGGGATAATGGTGATCCTGGAGCGCAGCTGGTGCAGGCCCAGCTCTGAGATGTCCACTCCATCGATGAGGATCTGGCCCTCTGAAGCCTCGATGATGCGGAACAGCCCCATGGTCAGAGAGGACTTCCCCGCCCCTGTCCTGCCCACGATCCCCACCTACAACACACACATAACAGAAACCTCTTTAGAGATGTCTACAGTGCAACAATTACATCCTTCAGTGTTTGTTCAGTGTGTGTTTTATATTGTGGCTGTGTTGGAGCAGCTTTGGGAGACTCTACAGACTCCACAGACCTTCTCTCCCCCGGTGATGCTGATGGACACGTTGTGGATGGCCATATCCAGGTCTTGGCGGTAGCGCAGACCAAAGTTCCTGATTTGGATGCAGCCTGTGGAGGGCCAGGGGTCAGGAGGGGGGGCGGGGCTCTGCACGGTCCACTCAGCCTGGGACAGACGAACAAAGCATGAAAGCCGAGAAACAAGCATACAATGTACACAGGCTGTGAAAGTGGAGCGTGTGAAGTCCGGTCTGATGGTCTGTCTCTGTGTGGACGTGAGCAGAAAGCAGGACCTGTGTGTCAGAGTCAGACCTCTTTGTCGGTGTGGCTGTACTCGCGCACTCGCTCCACCGCCACGATGTTGGTCTCCAGGTCCGAGGACATGCGCACCAGCCAGTTGAGGGAGGCGGTCAGCTGCACACAGACACAGGACAGGGCTACGATCACCCACTGAGCTGGCACGGAGCTATTCACACACCAAACCTTAAACTAACATCGTTACATCCTAAAGGAGCAAATACAGCCGAGAGTGCAAATCAGTTCAAATAAGTGTCAAATAAATGAATTGAAAATCCTTTACAGGGACAGACATTCATCCTTATTGTGAGTCAGTGGTATTGATAATACAACTGCACAGCGCCACCTACTGCTCATAGAATGAGTATTAATAGGCTTTTAAAATGAACCAAACACATTGACAAATGGACTTCTTGCGTTGGAATGGAACATTTATAGAGATATATGGAATAGAAAGTATTTGAGCTGCTGCTGTAACGTCTGTTTTGTTTTGTTCCTGCCTTGTTCCTCCGCCGTTTGAGTTTTGCTGGCCAATTAAAAGTCTCTGCAAAAGAATCAAGTTTGTCTGCGCTGCAGTCGCTATAAACAAACTGCAAACTGTTCTCAACGCAGGAACAAACAAAGGGTGTCCTGCCCCCTGCTGGCCGGATTAGGTCCCGAAATGATCATATCATTCTGAGCAGAATGTGGTAAAAGTATTTGCCTCTGCTCATCACTGTACGCTAGGTTCACTGTATTAAAGCAGAACTAAGTAACTTGTATTACCCCCAGAGGAACTACGAAAAGGATTGATTGATTGATTGATTGATTTATTGATTGATTGATTGGGGCGTCTTTCATCTCCCCTGATGTGTGTTATGGATGCTTACGAGAGGCCAGGCGGAGCACGCAGCCACGACATGGTGGACTCAGGACCAGCACTTTGGTTTTGGGATTTAACTTTAGACAATATTTGTAGAAAGAAGAAAACTTGCACGAGGAGACGGCGACATGAGGTGCCAAACGCAGACACGTTTTACTTTCTCTTTTGACTCAGTCTTTAGTGATATATCAGCGCTTAAGAGCACACTTTCTCAGTGAAATAAGACTACGGACTCTGAATGTAGTTTCCAACACTTTTCAAACACAGTTTAGTGTTTATATATGCGCGTAATGCTGTAGATGCAAATGCCTCCTGTTAGAAGTCCCACACACAGACACCTAATGGTCATGAATTGTCATTATGCCTTTGTCCTTAGTGTAGTGTGGTTGCTTTGTTTAGTGTTACCCGGCAGTCAGGAAACGAGTCGAGCCGCCAGGCGGCGAGGGACAGTCAGCACTTCGAGTTTTAAGTCTAATTCATGCTTACACAAGCTCTGCTCAGAGCGGCTCTACTTCGGGGTTTTCACCGGAATATCTATTGAAAGAAAGTATGAGAAATTCATGTTTGATTGGCCCGTCTGATTGTCTCATTTTACTGATCACGTAGTAGTAAGTTTGAGGGAAAAAGAAAATCTCCATTGTGTAATTGTGTTGTGGAACAATGTGCAATCTCCCCCTTTGTCTTTTCTGTCTGCGTAGTATTTACGGACAATTAATGAGTAACAAAACCGCAACATGCTGCCACACCTGCAGTGGCGCTTATGGCCTCTAGGGGCAGGAGTTTTGCTTTAAGCCGTGCCTAATAACAAATATAATATGAGGCAGATTTTTATAAAACAAGCAGTGTTTTGCAGCGTATGATTTAGAGAATGCTTTTATGTGGCTGAATAGGATATATATGAATATATATATATATATATGAATAGCAGCGTTAGAGCACCACGTTTATTTGACGACTCTATGAAATGCCTCTGTGCATCTTGAGATTTGCATCTTGTTGCTGATGAAGCTGAAATATAATGAATGAGTTCAGTGATTTTTAACAGCAGTTTGAGAAGTTTATATACAACTCAATGCTCAATTGTATGAAAAATAAAACAGGCTATATATAAAACATTAAAATAGCACATTGAGTCGCTTTTGTCTTAAAAAAAAAAAGAAAGAAAATAATCGCAACTAGTTTTCTTATCAAAATGGTGCAGCCCTAGGAGGGATCACATTATCTGTCAATGTAGTGGAGTAAAAGTAATAAGGTACAGCTCTACTTAAGTAGAGTAGTGCAGTAAATTGACTTTGTTACAGACACCATGTTTCAGAAAAGGGTAATGCCCTTTGATAGTTCAGGCTCCAGAGGTTTGCTGGTCACTGTTACAGTGAGGTCACCTGCAGGGCGTAGGTGATGGACAGGCCCATGATGCCAGGACTGAGACTCCTCCGCGCCATCACCGCGAACAGCGCCGCACACGACACGATGCAGTTCCCCACGAACTCCAGGCGGATGGCCAGCCACCTGCAGAGGACGGGGACAGTGAACACGCGTGTGGAAGTGTCCCTGGTATGAGCCGCTGGGGAGTCTGACCTGTTGGCCACAATGCTGGGGAAGTAGGCCTCCTGGTTGTGGTCCACCCTCAGGTCACTCTCCCCGATGAAGCGCTTCTGCTCCCTGAAGGCGCGGATGACCGAGGCTCCCAGCAGCGTCTCGTTGAAGTGAGTGTAGATGGGAGAGCGGCTCACGGACTCCAGCCGCTTGAGCTGCCGAGACGAGGCCACGTAGAAGCGCTGCGGAGACACCGGACACTTTGTTAAAGGGACAAATCATGCAAAATACGGTATTGTTCACGGAGTTAGGACTTGGGAGAGGTTTTATAGCAATTCACGCATGAGGCATATGTTTTCCCCAGTGGGTGCCCAGTCAGAATCGATCTTTCGAACGCGTGTTTATGAGAAAAGGAGGTGACAGCTCATGATCTAGATGTTACAGTATATCTATTGAGTCGTAATTAGGGCAAATTTGTCTGGGTGCCCAAAGATTTCAGTGGGTGCTCGAGCCCCGCAGCACCCATGGATCGGCCCTGCCCCTGAATCCTGCCCTGCCTTTCTTACAGAAATTTTTTGGAATTTTAAGAAAGGAATCCCATAATATAATATTTTATATATATATATTTTATTCAGGCAGTGATGAGGCCTGTTGCTGCGCCACACCCCGTGGCCTCTGCACAGCTCATTTGAGCTAAGATGACATTGACAGATGACATGGCGTTTATGGAGTAAATATTAGAGCTGGCTTCATAAATACATCAAGACCAGAGGGTGCAGTGGAGCAGTAAAAGTTTACTACAGGTGATCAAATACAAACAACGTGAGGAGAAAAGAATCAATGGAAGTGTTTAAACTGGCTACATGAGATCATGAAGAAATTGAGCACTATAGTTTATTCAAGTTGGACTTGGACTCCGGTGCTTAATACTCACATGCCCTTTTGGCAATAAAGAAACATCAGGATTATACCAGGTACATGTTCCTCGCACAAACATCACCACAATGTTTCTGAAGGTTCTCTCAGAGCACCAACCTGGAGCCCGATATGAAACATGGGCTTCTACCGGTCTGTCCAGTGCCATGTGCCACTCTCTGCGTTTGTCTCAGTGAAATTAGCACCAACAACTTATGATGTTTGTGCAAAACATACCACCTGTTTGTGTCCTTTTACAAAGTCTTCATTGGTGCGCATAAACGTGCACGCTCATACCCGTATGTGCACTGGAGCTGAGGCCTTACACGGGAAGCAGGACTGATCCGGCTGTAACTCTGTGCTTTAACTGACTCATCCCTGGACAAAAGTCTGACCAACTGGGTTTAGGTCCAAAGCTCGGGTCACATGACCTTGTTTGTTTGTATACTTTATTGTCCCCGTAGGGAAATTTGTCCTCTGCATTTAACCCATCCTTCGATGCCACTGGGGTGACCCGTAAGGAGCAGTGGTCGACGGCAGTGCCGCGCCCGGGGACCCATCTCCATGATGTGGAGCCAGGCTGATGGTCAGAATCACCTGGCTGGAGGATTCACCTATTTCCCCTTTAGTGGTAGGGGAAACCGGAGTACCCGGAGGAAACCTACGCAGACACGGGGAGAACATGCAAACTCCACACAGAAAGGCCCCGTCCTGGTGGGAATTGAACCTGGGACCTTCTAGCTGTGAAGCGGAGGCGCTAACCACTGTGCTACCGACCTCTCCTCACTCACTGACCTCTCCTCACTCACACCACCCGGACACTGACCTCTCCTCACTCACTCCACCCGGACACTGACCTCTCCTCACTCACACCACCCGTACACTGACCTCTCCTCACTCACACCACCCGGACACTGACCTCTCCTCACTCACTCCACCCGGACACTGACCTCTCCTCACTCACTCCACCCGGACACTGACCTCTCCTCACTCACTCCACCCGGACACTGACCTCTCCTCACTCACACCACCCGGACACTGCGTCCTCTTCTATACATAAAGTTTTGTTGATGGAATATACAATAAGATGCCAGTACATGTGATCAGAGAAGCAGAGTTGACCCCTCCCTCTGCGTCACTCGCCTTCCTTAAAACCCATTCCTCATACCGCGTTTAGAGAAATCTCATTCATAAGTCCCTTTGCATTGCCTTTAATGGTCAAATGGAGGCGGGCAGAGGGCGTGCCGTGATGTCCACAGCTTTTTGCTCCACGTGGAATCAGTGAAAGAGAGATTGTGGTCAGGTGTGCGTAACGGCGCATACGCAGGGTTTTATCAACGCACACACACACACGCAGTTTTGTAAATGAGGCCCCAGAGCAGTGCACGCTTCAGGCCACTCCAGACGAGCAAACCAAACTCAGAGAACTAAACTCAAAGATAAAGTGTGCTAAACTAAACCTGAAGAGGAGGACAGAGAGAATGGGTCTGTAGATGTGTTGCTAAAAATGCACAGAGCAGACGTTTCTGTCACGAGGCGCCCTGGACGTCCTCTCACTGTATTCACACGGAGTATTTCTCTAGTAAACAGGGACTTGTTGGACAGTTTGTGTCAAACCTGGTGCAGTCCCATGCAGTAAGACGGAAATATATGACTCATTTCTATTTTGAAATTGTTTTAGGTCAATGTTGCCTCTTGCAATGCAGTGTTAAATAATGGGTCAGAGGTCCGAGAGCCCACATGACTTTACCTGCACAAAGAAGTAGAGCACTCCCAGGAAGGGGATGATGATGGCCACCAGAGGAGTGGCGGTCAGGATGACCACGCAGCAGCTCAGCACGTTGAACATGGAGCCTGTGAACATCTTGAGGATGCTGGGGATGACGGAGTCGATGGTGTCGATCTCTTTGGAGAAGCGATTCACCAGGTTCCCGCTGGGCGTGCGCTCGAAGAAGGACACGGGCGAGCGCAGCACATCGTGCAGCATGCACTGGTGCAGGTAACGGGAGGCCAATATACCCCCGATGGACATGGACAAGGAGTATCCGAATACTGCCACTCCTGCACAGGAAACACATGTCAGGCAGAGGCAGAGTGGGGAACATAACATGTGAACAGGGGAACACATACATGTAGTGATATCAGTTTGAAACTTCTGCTGTAGATTACTGGCATGAATATGGAAAAAAATGTATTGCAAGTTTTCTGTCATTTTACGTTTTATGTTTTTACGCTTTATTTTCTGCACAAAAAGTTACATAATGCACCTTTAAAGGAACTGCACACGATGGAGTGACAGTCACAAAATGAGATGATTCTATAGACGATTCCAACAAGCTAACTGATCCCAAAGAGCCAGCAGCACGCATCCCGCAGGGTTTCCGTTAGCCGGCAGACATAACAGTGCTTTAGAGACGGGCCTACATATTAAAAAAGGTTTAATATTTCTACTAAGCAGATGAAGTGCCAACATCGCACTGGAAACGCTTTGCTCTTTGTGCATCGTCACATCCTCCAAGAGAACGGCGGCCAAAAGCTCCATTTACTGTTATACAAGTGTATTAAAGGAACAGGCCACCGTTTTTCCACACTGAGACATGTTCTTACCTGAGCTTAGTGGAGTTGATGTGTACCTCCCTGGTCTTTAGAAGCGACCAAGCTCTTCCCTGTTTCCCCTATTTAAAGCACTTCAACGTCTTCACTCCTATAGAATTCTCTGCACAGAGTGCTCCTGAGGTGTTATTACGCCTGACAATATAGTTCACCTTTTTATTTGCTTAGAAAATCTACATGTTTAATTCTAAAAACGTAGAAGAGCTTGGTCACTTCCAACTTCACCCCGTTTGGTCCCATAGAGGAGAGGAGGAGAGGCTAAATGCTAACAACATCTTCGGTCTTTTTGCATGTTTGAGCGCACCAGACGGTTACGCATCAACTCGGCTAAGCTCAGGTAAGAACATATCTCAGTATGGAAAAATGGTGGCTTGTTCCTTTAAGAACTCAAGAGATAATACATTTGATTCAGTTATTCTTTAAACCTGTGCATGTTCAACCAAACTAAACCGGAGTGTGGTCAAGAGGCGCATTTCTTGTCTTCGCGGTGTTCAGAGCCGCTCTGAGTGCTGCAGCTGAGGGCACGGTGAAGCGCTCGGGGCTGTCTTTTGATCAAATTAGCCTTTAATACTCTAGTGGTGAGAAATTAATAGCTTTTTATTTTGCACTGAAAGCCACACCCGGAGCATCCTGGGCATTTTAAGCCCAATCCGCACTGTGCAGCTGATACGGCAGACAGATCTGGAAAAGGACCGCGACAGGGTTTAACACCTGTCTGCCATTCACAACATTTTACAACCTCCCGGCCAAAGTGTCCGACAAAACAAAAGTCTAGTGGAACCTCTTGATGGACATCCTGCTGTGGCTGCTGACTTACCCTGAGCCAGGCCGAGACCCCCATACACCCCCAGCCTCATGAACCGGTCGGGCTGCGTGCCGTTCACCACAGGGTCGTCAGTCCACCAGCTGAGCCAGTAGTTGGAGAAGAGAGAGAGGAGGTGGTGTGTGAAGAAGAGCAGCACGCTGACCACAGTGAGAGGCACTCCGATGGCTCTGGCGTAGGTCAGAAACACCGACAGCTTGACCTGAGGACAGAGCGCACATGTGAGGCACTCAGCTCCATCAGGCTGAGACGTGAGAGTGATGCCGGCCTGACCTGCCCCGTGCTGGCCTTGTCGGCTTCTGTCAGTTTCCCCGCTCCGCTCTTCGCTCGCTCACTCCCTTTCTCTGCCTCCTGCTGCTTATGCGGCGGCTGCCTGCCCCCACTACGACCAGAGGAGGGGTCAGTTCAACCACACTTACAGTATATCGGATGTAGTACAACAATACAACAAAACTGAATGTCTGTGGTAGATGCAAAGAGTTTTGTTGAACTTACTCTGCAGCGGCAGGAGTGGGATTCTCCGGTGCTGTGGGTCCATTTGGCTGAGCGGGCTCTGTGACAGACAGGAAATCAGACAAGTCATGTTAGGAGGTGATAGTCTCCTGGTCATGTTTGGAGGTGACAGTCTCCTGGTCATGTTTGGGGGTGACAGTCTCCTGGTCATGTTTGGAGGTGACAGTCTCCTGGTCATGTTTGGAGGTGACAGTCTCCTGGTCATGTTTGGAGGTGACAGTCTCCTGGTCATGTTTGGGGGTGACAGTCTCCTGGTCATGTTTGGAGGTGACAGTCTCCTGGTCATGTTTGGAGGTGACAGTCTCCTGGTCATGTTTGGAGGTGACAGTCTCCTGGTCATGTTTGGGGGTGACAGTCTCCTGGTCATGTTTGGAGGTGACAGTCTCCTGGTCATGTTTGGGGGTGACAGTCTCCTGGTCATGTTTGGAGGTGACAGTCTCCTGGATATGTTTGGAGGTGACAGTCTCCTGGTCATGTTTGTGGGTGACAGTCTCCTGGTCATGTTTGGGGGTGACAGTCTCCTGGTCATGTTTGAAGGTGACAGTCTCCTGGTCATGTTTGGAGGTGACAGTCTCCTGGTCATGTTTGGAGGCGACAGTCTCCTGGTCATGTTTGGGGGTGACAGTCTCCTGGTCATGTTTGGGGGTCACAGTCTCCTGGTCATGTTTGAAGGTGACAGTCTCCTGGTCATGTTTGGAGGTGACAGTCTCCTGGTCATGTTTGGAGGTGACAGTCTCCTGGTCATGCTTGGGGGTGACAGTCTCCTGGTCATGTTTGGGGGTCACAGTCTCCTGGTCATGTTTGGAGGTGACAGTCTCCTGGTCATGTTTGGAGGTGACAGTCTCCTGGTCATGCTTGGGGGTGACAGTCTCCTGGTCATGTTTGGAGGTGACAGTCTCCTGGTCATGTTTGGGGGTGATAGTCTCCTGGTCATGTTTGGGGGTGACAGTCTCCTGGTCATGTTTGGAGGTGACAGTCTCCTGGTCATGTTTGGAGGTGACAGTCTCCTGGTCATGCTTGGGGGTGACAGTCTCCTGGTCATGTTTGGAGGTGACAGTCTCCTGGTCATGTTTGGGGGTGATAGTCTCCTGGTCATGTTTGGGGGTGACAGTCTCCTGGTCATGTTTGGAGGTGACAGTCTCCTGGTCATGTTTGGGGGTGATAGTCTCCTGGTCATGTTTGGGGGTGACAGTCTCCTGGTCATGTTTGGGGGTGACAGTCTCCTGGTCATGTTAGGAGGTGATAGTCTCCTGGTCATGTTTGGGGGTGACTGTCACCACCAAACATGACCAGGAGACTGTCTCCTGGTCATGTTTGGGGGTGACAGT
Organism: Gobius niger; assembly: GCF_951799975.1. NCBI lineage: Eukaryota > Metazoa > Chordata > Actinopteri > Gobiiformes > Gobiidae > Gobius > Gobius niger. The sequence continues at coordinate 1,424,540 of NC_136861.1, forward strand.
CTCCTGGTCATGTTTGGGGGTGACAGTCTCCTGGTCATGTTTGGGGGTGACAGTCTCCTGGTCATGTTTGGGGGTGACAGTCTCCTGGTCATGTTTGGGGGTGACAGTCTCCTGGTCATGTTTGGAGGTGACAGTCTCCTGGTCATGTTTGGGGGTGACAGTCTCCTGGTCATGTTTGGGGGTGACAGTCTCCTGGTCATGTTTGGAGGTGACAGTCTCCTGGTCATGTTTGGGGGTGACAGTCTCCTGGTCATGTTTGTGGGTGACAGTCTCCTGGTCATGTTTGGGGTGACAGTCTCCTGGTCATGTTTGGGGGTGACAGTCTCCTGGTCATGTTTGGAGGTGACAGTCTCCTGGTCATGTTTGGAGGTGACAGTCTCCTGGTCATGTTTGGGGGTTACAGTCTCCTGGTCATGTTTGGAGGTTACAGTCTCCTGGTCATGTTTGGAGGTTACAGTCTCCTGGTCATGTTTGGAGGTGACAGTCTCCTGGTCATGTTTGGGGGTGACAGTCTCCTGGTCATGTTTGGGGGTGACAGTCTCCTGGTCATGTTTGGAGGTGACAGTCTCCTGGTCATGTTTGGGGGTGACAGTCTCCTGGTCATGTTTGTGGGTGACAGTCTCCTGGTCATGTTTGGGGTGACAGTCTCCTGGTCATGTTTGGGGGTGACAGTCTCCTGGTCATGTTTGGGGGTGACAGTCTCCTGGTCATGTTTGGGGGTGACAGTCTCCTGGTCATGTTTGGAGGTGACAGTCTCCTGGTCATGCTTGGGGGTGACAGTCTCCTGGTCATGTTTGGAGGTGACAGTCTCCTGGTCATGCTTGGGGGTGACAGTCTCCTGGTCATGTTTGGGGGTGACAGTCTCCTGGTCATGTTTGGGGGTGACAGTCTCCTGGTCATGTTTGGAGGTGACAGTCTCCTGGTCATGTTTGGGGGTGACAGTCCCCTGGTTATGTTTGGGGGTGACAGTCTCCTGGTCATGTTTGGAGGTGACAGTCTCCTGGTCATGTTTGGGGGTGACAGTCTCCTGGTCATGTTTGGGGGTGACAGTCTCCTGGTCATGTTTGGGGGTGACAGTCTCCTGGTCATGTTTGGGGGTGACAGTCTCCTGGTCATGTTTGGGGGTGACAGTCTCCTGGTCATGTTTGGGGGTGACAGTCTCCTGGTCATGTTTGGGGGTGACAGTCTCCTGGTCATGTTTGGGGGTGACAGTCTCCTGGTCATGTTTGGAGGTGACAGTCTCCTGGTCATGTTTGGAGGTGACAGTCTCCTGGTCATGTTTGGAGGTGACAGTCTCCTGGTCATGTTTGGGGGTGACAGTCTCCTGGTCATGTTTGGGGGTGACAGTCTCCTGGTCATGTTTGGAGGTGACAGTCTCCTGGTCATGTTTGGAGGTGACAGTCTCCTGGTCATGTTTGGGGGTGACAGTCTCCTGGTCATGTTTGGAGGTGACAGTCTCCTGGTCATGTTTGGGGGTGACAGTCTCCTGGTCATGTTTGGGGGTGACAGTCTCCTGGTCATGTTTGGAGGTGACAGTCTCCTGGTCATGTTTGGGGGTGACAGTCTCCTGGTCATGTTTGTGGGTGACAGTCTCCTGGTCATGTTTGGGGGTGACAGTCTCCTGGTCATGTTTGGGGGTGACAGTCTCCTGGTCATGTTTGGAGGTGACAGTCTCCTGGTCATGTTTGGGGGTGACAGTCTCCTGGTCATGTTTGGAGGTGACAGTCTCCTGGTCATGCTTGGGGGTGACAGTCTCCTGGTCATGTTTGGAGGTGACAGTCTCCTGGTCATGTTTGGGGGTGACAGTCCCCTGGTTATGTTTGGGGGTGACAGTCTCCTGGTCATGTTTGGGGGTGACAGTCTCCTGGTCATGTTTGGAGGTGACAGTCTCCTGGTCATGTTTGGAGGTGACAGTCTCCTGGTCATGTTTGGGGGTGACAGTCTCCTGGTCATGTTTGGGGGTGACAGTCTCCTGGTCATGTTTGGGGGTGACAGTCTCCTGGTCATGTTTGGAGGTGACAGTCTCCTGGTCATGTTTGGAGGTTACAGTCTCCTGGTCATGTTTGGAGGTGACAGTCTCCTGGTCATGTTTGGAGGTGACAGTCTCCTGGTCATGTTTGGAGGTGACAGTCTCCTGGTCATGTTTGGGGGTGACAGTCTCCTGGTCATGTTTGGGGGTGACAGTCTCCTGGTCATGTTTGGGGGTGACAGTCTCCTGGTCATGTTTGGGGGTGACAGTCTCCTGGTCATGTTTGGGGGTGACAGTCTCCTGGTCATGTTTGGGGGTGACAGTCTCCTGGTCATGTTTGGAGGTGACAGTCTCCTGGTCATGCTTGGGGGTGACAGTCTCCTGGTCATGTTTGGAGGTGACAGTCTCCTGGTCATGTTTGGAGGTGACAGTCTCCTGGTCATGTTTGGGGGTGACAGTCTCCTGGTCATGTTTGGGGGTGACAGTCTCCTGGTCATGTTTGGAGGTGATAGTCTCTTGGTCATGTTTGGGGGTGACAGTCTCCTGGTCATGTTTGGAGGTGACAGTCTCCTGGTCATGTTTGGGGGTGACAGTCTCCTGGTCATGTTTGGGGGTGACAGTCTCCTGGTCATGTTTGGAGGTGACAGTCTCTTGGTCATGTTTGGGGGTGACAGTCTCCTGGTCATGCTTGGAGGTGACAGTCTCCTGGTCATGTTTGGAGGTGACAGTCTCCTGGTCATGTTTGGGGGTGACAGTCTCCTGGTCATGTTTGGAGGTGACAGTCTCCTGGTCATGTTTGGAGGTGACAGTCTCCTGGTCATGTTTGGGGGTGACAGTCTCCTGGTCATGTTTGGAGGTGACAGTCTCCTGGTCATGTTTGGGGGTGACAGTCTCCTGGTCATGTTTGGGGGTGACAGTCTCCTGGTCATGTTTGGGGGTGACAGTCTCCTGGTCATGTTTGGGGGTGACAGTCTCCTGGTCATGTTTGGGGGTGACAGTCTCCTGGTCATGTTTGGGGGTGACAGTCTCCTGGTCATGTTTGGGGGTGACAGTCTCCTGGTCATGTTTGGAGGTGACAGTCTCCTGGTCATGTTTGGGGGTGACAGTCTCCTGGTCATGTTTGGGGGTGATGTTGGGTCTTACCACTGTCGTTGTTGTCCACAGAGGCGTAGGTGCGTAGGAACTCTGCGAAGGCTCCGTCAGTGGTGAGTAGCTGCTGGTAAGAGCCCCTCTCAGTGACCTGGCCTTCTATCATCACCAGGATGAGGTCAGCCTGGGGCAAGTAGCTCAGGCCATGGGTCACCAGCACACGGGTCTATAGAACAAAAGACACTCAAGAGGGTTACGACTGACAGCCCAGCCTTAACGCCCTCTATACCAGATCCATGGTATAGAAGCGTTCACATACTTTTTCCTCCCACTGTATAGCCTTATAGTTTTAACATTTTTAGAGCTTATTTCTGTCTAAATTCTGTGTTATATGAACCGAGAGTGAGACGTTCCTGCTTAAATAAAGGTCAAATAAAATTAAATCTTTAATTGCACAGCCCTATATGAACTCATTCGAATTTAGCTGCTAAAGACACAGAGAGTGAGAGTAGAGTGAAAGAACACAGCCTTTGTTATGTTTTCAAAAGCCCCATTTAATGCTTTCATTTGGCATAACATTTGAAAAGTGAGGCCTCACCTTGTCTTTGAGCAGTCCCTGTGGCCCGATGACCTTGTCAAAGATGTGCTTGCCCACGTGTGCGTCCACGGCGGACAGCGGGTCGTCCAGCAGGTACACAGAGCGGTCACAGTAGATGGCCCGCGCCATGCTCACCCGCTGCTTCTGCCCACCCGACAAGTTTACGCCCTGCAACGCCACACCACAACCATTCTTAATCCATACACATGCTTACTGGACATTAGATGGTTATTTCTCACAAGCCATGTGTCGTTTCATCTCTGTAATCCAGACGGAGCAGAGCAGATTCAGCCAACAATATATCTAGACAAGATTAGCCTACACCCGGTTTGAAGAAGTAAGAACTGACCCAACAAGTGTCTTTATGTGAACTTAACGGACACAACAAATGCAACAATTCACAACAAGCTAAAGTAATTTAAATCAAAGTTTCGGCAAATGAATATCATGGAACTTAGAATGGAAGTTCTCCTGCCTCTTTATATGCATACAAACCTTTTACTTCAGATAACCATGCAGCGTGGTGGGTATTTATGTCTGGGTATATGTTAAGATAAGTAAGGATTAAACAACGAGGAGCCGCATTAGACGGTTATATTGTTTAATCCGCTTATACCAGGGTCCCACAAACGTAACATTTATAACAAATGTTTGTTTCATTTACTAAACTCACTAAATATGGGCCGGTCACTGAAGGCTGGTCTCAGAGCGAGTCATTCTCCGCAGCTATTACGAGGATCTCAGTCAGGCTCAACGACACAACATCAGCACAGAATCACAACACAACAGGACTAACCCGGAAACACTTTTCCCTGGAAGGAAACACTGATATGCGGCACTCGTGGGCACGAGTTATTTTATTTACCTTTTACAAGGTTTAACCTGAAGCTAGCTAGCTAGCTCAACCAGCTCAACTGTTTATGGAAACAGCTGCGGTGGAGTCGCTCACACCTGGGCCCCCCCAACTCAAACTTTTATGTTTGACTTTACTAATCCAGACAAATATGCTTCAATGCAGGATCATTTTATGTACGCCTGAAAATGATGAATAGCCTTAACCGTTTTCAATAGAAATGTAAAGCTCATATGTTATTAACAGTAGCTAACCTAGCTGCTCACTCTCCTCTACAAACATTTAGCAAACATTTTGTTTTGGCCAAAAGCGTTGAAATTAACACAAAATCCATCTCATACGTTCCTGTCAATTACACGTTTATCTGATTCAGCTGTGTCATGCGTCGCTATGGCGATGCCCACCACAGTGGAGTGACATCCCCAGTGATTTAACTACCGGACTACGTGTGCGGTTATACAGAAATAATGCACCAGCCAATCAGAATCCAGTATTGACCCAGACCAGGGTATAATGTTAGTTATGTGACGTCCACTACTCAATAGGACACAGTTGGATACATTACTGTAATGAAAGTCCATATAATGTCTGGCCATGGGATTATTTTGGTCTCTGGAACAAACGCTGTGGCCATTGTAGCTACTGTGAGAACATGATAGACACTATTATGGACCTGGCATATTCTAAAAATGGTTTGGTCAACTGCAACACCACCCATGTAGTGTCTCGCCTTGAATGTCCCTGTGGGTGCTTCGACATGGGCCTCACTAAAAGGACACTTAGGGATGGAGAGGTCATGCATTCCAGAAACCAGAATGATCCCATGGCCACGCATTCTATGGATGTTCATCCCAGTAATGAGTTCACTCTGAAAGTGTCAGGAATTTGAATTTATTTGAAAACGTTGTTTGATCAGGGACAATGCACGAAAGACCTTACTCTAAAAAAGATATCATGTGCCAGGTTATAGTAAAAACTGTCCCCACAGTCCCACCTGCAGTCAGACACTACAAATTGGGGTAATATTTATCTCTATACGCACCCTAATGAAGGCACAAGCTTTATATGCTTTATGTGCTTTATAATGTTTCTGGCCCTGAAATAATTGTTTTTTTCTAATTTTGCAAATGAGGAGTTCCTGAACATTATCTAGCCTAGCATAGCCTAAAATATGTGTCATCTAGAACAATAGACAGAACAATAATGATAATTTATTTGATATATTAAAAAAACACCTTTGTTTGAGCTAAAACAACCAAGTAACTTCCTTTAGTGCTGTCCTTGGACCCAACAGCATCAAAACTGGGTCGTCGTTACCAAAGAAATGAAAAACGTGCACATGAAAGACAGAATTGTGTGGTCCATGTAGGAGAATAACAGACCTTCTCCCCGATCTCAGTGCCGTCTCCAGCGGGCAGGATCTCCAGGTCAGGCCTCAGAGCACAGGCCTCCACCACCTGCTGGTACCAGGGATCGTTCAGCTCCTGCCCAAACACGATGTTCTCCTTCAGGGTGGAGTTCTGGATCCAGGCCTGCTGCGGGACATAGGCCACCGAGCCCTGCACACATGGAGCAGGTCAGCCATCACATCAGCTGACCCTCACACTCACACATCATCCACAGCACATCAGAGTCTGACCTTGACCGACGCCGATCCTTCGATCTTGTCCATCTCTCCGAGCAGAGCGGAGAGCAGCGAGGACTTCCCCGAGCCCACCAGCCCCACCACGGCCACCAGAGAGCCCTCTGGGATCTGCATGTTCAGACTGGACACACACAGGGAACCACCGTTTGGTCACACATACAGAGCTGGCAGTCTGAAGGACGCAGGTCTCATTTGGACATAGATGTGGACTATTCCCGTTCAGAGCAGACTTATGGAGTTGTGGAACATCTACCACTTCAAATAGCAATTTGTGTGTCTGATTGTCACTAACGATGACAACGCAAGAACAAACTGGAATAGCTTCCCCAGCGTGCAAGGTGCGTGAGACTAAACGACAGACACCATTGTCAGTCAGCTGGCACTGGCTTGAGAACATAATGTTATATTTTGTGAACAGACTGGTATGATGGATGTATTTCTTAGTCAGATCATTATGACAGTGCAACAATATGAACGTACTGATTTGTTTGCTGGTTTCATTTAGTACAGTAAGTAAATAGTTCAAAATGTAACGTGTCCTTCAGCTCGCCAGCCCTCCACTGTCACGGGGGAAATGGATACAGACTTTTTAAGAGTTGGCCCCTCACTCCTGGACCAGCTGAAGACTCCGTCAGTGATGGAGATGCTGTCAGGAGCTGTGGGCAGAGAAAACACCACATGTGAGACCTGTCAACAAGGAACAAGAAGAAAAATAGACAATAGCACTAAATGCATGCAGCTAACGTGACCACGCCTTCTTATACGGCCCAAACGCAAACATCCCTTTGTAAAGAGTAGTGCTGTTTCTGTCAGAGAGTGAACAGGGTTCTATAGTTCCTCCCAAGGAGAACATAAACAATACAAGTCTGGTATCGCCATTTTTTTTTAGGTATTGCCGGCATCAAAAAATTAAAGTATCGAAAGCAGATGCGGAATAACAATCTATAGATCCAAGTTTTAATGCTGTTGGTCCCGGGACAGCGTGAAGGGAATAGGCCATCGCTTTTGCATACGAAGATATGTTCTTACGTGAGCTTAGAAGTCTGGTCTTAGTGCATGCACTCAGTCACACAAAGAGACCAACGATCCAAGATCCAAGTTTCAGGTTTAGTCTTACATGTCATGTGCATCAAGTACAAAGTACCAAAAGCAATGAAAAGAGTCTTGCCCTGGCGCTCTCTAAAACGAAACATGTGCCTTGATACAGTTTAGTTGTTTCTGAATAGGCTAATGTCCCTGTTTGTCCCACGTTGTGACCCAGACGGGGGTCACAATCCCAATAAAATTTAGAATGGGGGTCGCAGTTCCAAAAGGTTGAGAACCACTGATCTGCGGACCCAAACGGGGGTGAAGTTAGGAGCGAGCCAGCTCTTTCCCCTATTTAAATACGGCTACATGAGCTGTTACACGATGCAAGTATAGTTATACAAAATAAACATGTGGGTTTTCTAAGCAGATTAAAAGAGGTTCTATATTCTAAGGCGTAATAACAGCGTAGGAGCACTTCCACATCTGTGCAGTAATATCTTCACTCCTATAGAATTCTCAGCTCGGACGTCGAAGTGCTCCTAAGGTGTTATTACCCTTACAACAGTGGTTCCCAAAGTGGGGTCTGGAGCCCCCTGGGGGGGCCTCAGAGGCACTACAGGGGGGCTTCCAAGGACTATACAAAACAAGAACTTTGACAATAATTGATTTTGAAAGGAAAAATACATTTATTTGCTATAATGTGCTTATAGTCATGGCTGGATGTTCCTTTGTATGTTATTTTAGCAGTAAAATAATAACAAAGCTCTGTGAAAATTGGAGGGCCATGAGTTCCAGATCGGATCGATCAGGGCAGGGGCTGCGATGTCCCGGACTTTGGGAATGGCTTACAATATAGAACCATTTTATCCGCTTAGAAAATCGACATCTTTGTTAATTTTGTGTAACTAAAACAAAAGGTAGAATTGCTTCTAACTTCACCCCTGTTTGGCCTCATAGAGGAGAGGCTAAATGCTAACAGCATCTGGGACAGATACGCATCAGCTCGACTCAGCTCAGGTAAGAACATATCTCAGTATGGAAAATGGAGAGAAGCATGTTTGGAGGAAGTCGCCATCTGGTATTTTAGAGACCAGAAAAACAAACTGTGGTATTTGGACCTCTTCAGGTGCTGCTCACGGTCATCTGCAATCTCACACTTCATTTACCTCCACTGGGGACATTGATTTTCTGCTTAATGTGTTTAAAACCTAAATAGATCTCCCTTTATTGCTATAAAGTGTTCTCTCCACTCCGCAACAAAAAGAGCGGAAATGAAATGAAAAGCAACATTTGTGTTGTGCGACAGAAGGTGCTCACATCCCAGCGCTGCTGAGCGGTCCACGCTGTCCTCCTGGAGCTCCTCGTGGGACAGGAAGGTCCGCAGACGCTTGAGGGACACGCTGGCCTGTGGACAGAAGAGCACACCGGGGTCGATCCAAATGAAAACACTAGTTACAGATATAAAACCGAGCCATGAGCAAGAGCGTCAGGTAAGCAGCTGATCTCACCACGGGACAGTAAGTGTTAATGACACCCTTCCTAGGGGAGGGACAATATATCCATTTGGAGATCTATCACTATATTTTGCAGGACGATACCGATTTTAATTAGCCTGGGAATCCCCATGCTGCTGTGCACGCTCGAATCATCTGGAACTGAACAGCAGTCTGGGGACCATGGCCCAAATCTTCACATGGATTTGGAACCAATCACAGAACGAGGAGGGACGGCGAGACGATGACGAGCTATTCGATATACGGAAGCTTGTAGTTTGTTTACGGATTTAAAAAAAACTTTATTTACGGATCCAACAGACACGACGCCATCTTTCAATCAAGCTTTAGGCCGTGTTCTAAAGTTTACAGCGGGGACGTCATCGGATACGATGATACGATTGGCTGTGGCGACTGCAGACCCATATGATGGACATTCGAAGTGACCAATAAACGACTATGGACGATCGTAAACCACCTCTCCTACCAGAAAAGGAATTGGTGGTCCCCAGACTTCAATAAATGCATCTGAAAGCTTCTTGAAAAAAGTGTCAAAATAGCAAAAAAATGTGACGAAAAGGTGATAAAAAAAGTGACAAAAATGTAATGAAAACACAACAAAAAGCAAAAAAAAAAGTTTATAAAGTGACTACAGCGTGATGATAAAGCTCCATTTAGATGAGTTTTGTAGGTCTTAGCTTCCAAATGAGCCTACACTGGCCTGTAGGCTGTGACCTTATGGATTTGGGTAGTGCTGAACAGGAGGTTAACATGTTAATGAAGGAGCAGCTCTACTGCTTTCAGTCATTAAAGGCTGATAACAGTCAAGAACTCAGTCAGGCCAGTAGAGGGCAGCACTGCCATTGGAAGCCAAACACTGGCATACAAATACATGACTTTGGATAATTACGTTTTTATAATTATGAATAACATTAATTTGGGCTTGATTTAATCCTTTTGAAATATGATGGTGGTTTCATGTTTATTTAAATGTAAATGAAGTGATGCCACTGACAGATCAATAGACCCATTTTTAGAAGTCAGGGATCATCTATTCTTTTTTATTATTCAAATGGTATGAAGCACATGAAAACAAATGTAAATCCCAATGAATATGTTGCATGTTAAGAAAGGTTCAAACAATCGCATGTTTCTTTCAAAATCGTGATGTATCGTAGGTTACTTTTGTGTAATACATCGATTATCTCAGTATCCGCGTATTGTGAGATTATTGTTATGGTGAGCCATGTATCGTGTATCGTAGTAAATCGTGAGGTTCCAGCCCTGCTCTTGCCTGATGCAATGTGGATGTAAAGCTAAAAGCCTCCTCCTCCTCCTCCTCCTCCTCCTCCTCCTCCTCCACCTCCTCCTCCTCCACCTCCTCCACCTCCTCCACCGCCTCCACCGCCACCACCTCCTCCACCTCCTCCTCCACCTCCTCCCGGTGTGTGGTCATGATGTGGAGCTATGCTTTTACAGAGTCACAGAAAACATCCAGTCCAGCGCATAACCATGAGGGGCAGAAACAAAAAGAGAACAGAACTGGACTGTAAACGGTGGACAATCCTTTAATGGGACGAGTGATTTACTTGTTGTAAAAGTCGGATCCGCAGTGAGACAATTGGCGCGAGTTGAACAAAAAAGAGAGGAGCAAATGTGCAATTAGTTAAGAAATAAACGGTAAAACAAATAAAGAAGAATAGGATTATTAACAAGGTATAAATTGGACATATTTATGCTACGGCTCTTTTGCAGGAAATCTATGCTCATTTATTGTTTTGTTTGCATTTGATCTGAAGGTAGCTTAAAAACGTCATACATACGGTTGATCAGCTGGTTTGGTGTTCAGTGTCTCTATGTTCGTTGAGCTTTTCACCTGATTAAAGCATGTAGATTGCCATGTTCTGAAAAGAGAGCAGTATTGCCCACAGAGGGGGGGTCAGGGAGCCCACCTGCACCACACTGCTGATGACCATGGGCAGCATGTTGAGAGGGAAGCGCAGGATGTTGAACAGGGCCAAGGAAACGAAGGCTTTCTGAGCATCCAGGACGTTCCGCTCATCCACTAGAACGTACACGGCGAATGTGGACAGCGCCACCTGCAGGGCAAACACACAGACAAAACATTACAGATCTGCAGCTAGAACTTAACATAGACTGTTAATAACTTTGAGAAGTAATTGTGCTTCTTAGAGTATTTTATCCAGACAGTATTTTTAAGTTTTTACTGCACTCTTACGGGAATAAAAATAATAGTTACATTTTCCACTGTGAGTAAAGCAGTAAATGCCTCAGTTTGGTTAGGGAAGCGAAGAGGAAGGGAATCTTATTTGTATAGTGCTTTTCATATGACACAAGTCACACCCAAAGCGCTTCACACATGAGGGAGGGGGTTCATTCACTCCATGCTGATGGTGGTAAGCTGCATTTGTAGCCACAGTTTCCCCTAGGGCAGGCTGACAATAGCGAGGCTGCTCACAGCTCCACCAACGGTCCCTCCGACCACCACCAACCGCTCACACATAGGCATTGGGTGAAGTGTCTTGCCCAAGGACACGACGACAGTCTGGACCTGCAGGAGCCGGGATTCGAACCCCCGACCTTCCAAATAAATAGACGCAGCTCATCTTGTGCACCTTTAGCTTTACAATTACTTTGTTTTTCTGTATTTTCTGCCATTTTCCTTTTACTTGAGTCTTGGACACCACCTTCCACTTCTACTTCAGAGCCTCTGGAAAGTATTCATACACCTTGAACTTTTGCACATTTTGTCATATTTACAACCCTTAGATTTTTTTACTGAACGTTCACACACAAGTAACAGACAACTGTGAAGGGAAAGCAAAATGATCCATGATTCTGTTATTTTTCAAAAAATAGAAAAGTGAAAACCCCCTTTTGCTGTAATAACAGCAGCAAGTCTTTTGGGGTTTGACTCTACAAGGTTTGCACATGTAGAGACTGACATTTTATCCCATTCATCTTTAAAAAACAACTCAAGCTCTGTCACATTAGAAGGAGAGCGTTTGTGAACAGCAGTTTCCAGGTCTTTCTACAGATTTTCAATAGGATTTAGGTCAGGACTTTGACTGGGCCATTCTAACACATTAATATGTTGTTGTTTTTTTAAACCATTCCATTATAGGCGACGAAGAAAAGCTTCAAACAGCATCAAGAAACAAAATCTACCTATGGATTACTACAATGAATCTTCTTTGAGTCAATCATTAAATAGACATCAGACAAAATTTCATCCTGTTTCCCATTTACAAAAGATTGACCCCGTATAATGCTGCTAACCCTGCAGTTTAGACTCTACAAAGGCGTTCTGTGTTAGATAGTGGTCAACATGTATTTACTATTATTTCCAAACCCCAGCAAAAAGCATAAAACACCTCTTTAATGTTGTGATGTCTGCATGTAACAAGGCCCCAGCAGCCTTTGAAACTGTAAGTGACATTATTAAATTGACCAAACACAAATTGAATCACTTTTGTAATACTTATAAATTACTGCACTAGCAAATGCAGGTGATGGGTCTTCTCAAAGGACACAAAAAGAGCAAGCCTAACCCGCTGTGCAGACCATGGCCCTACCGACCTGCTACATACTGCATGAAGCTCCACCACCCGCACACATAAGAGGTGTGGACCGGAGTTTGGAGTTGAACTAGAAAAAATGTTGAAAGACCGGGTGGTTTATGGCTGCGCACTGGATATTTGAGAGCTGTAATTAACAAAACGGACATTAAAGCTCTCCTGTTACAAACAACATGTGAGCACGGCAAAAGGAGAGTTGATACTTCAGTGTGTATGACTGAACACTAAACATACACCAGATTGGAAACAGATTCAAGGGCGGAGTAAAGAGTCCTTAGAGAAACTTAAGGACTGCTTTCACACAACGGATTGGAATATATTCAAGCAGGCTGCCACTCACAACAATATCACTGATCTCCAGGAGTACAGAGACCGTCACTGCCACATCACCAAGTGCACTGAGGATTACAGACTCTAAGACCATCATGATCAGGTCCAACCAGAAACCTTGGATTACAAGTGAAGTCCTCAGGCTCATGAGGGTCCGGGATGCTGCCTTCAAATCTGGTGACAAGGAGAAAATGAGGACAGCCAGGGCCAACCTGTCCCGTGGCATAAAAAAAAAAACAAGAAGCAGTACTCCAAAAAGATAACGTATCACTTCAGAGACAGCAGAGACACTCGGGGTCTGTGGGAGGGAATAAAGACCATCACAGACTATAAACCTCCTCGACAAACCTGTGGCAGTGACACCTCTCTGCTGAACGCTCTAAATGAATGCTTTGCTCGCTTCGAGGCACTCAACAGAACCCCGGCACAAAAGTCAGCACCCCTCCAGAAGACCAGGTGCTGAAGCTATCTCCAGAGAGTGTGAGAGGATCTCTGAGCAGGATCAACGCACACAAAGCAGCGGGTCCAGACAACACACCAGGTTGTGTACTGAAAGGTTGCGCTGATGAACTCACTGAAGTCTTCACAGACATTTTTAACACATCTCTGCAGCAGCTGTGGTCCCAACGTGCCTCAAAGCAACGGCCATCATTCATGGCCCACATCAAGTCAGTTCTCCCTCCCACCCTGGACCCAGACCAGTTTGCTCAACTGAAGACTGTGCTTCATACAGCCCTCACTCACCTCGAAGCAAAGGACTCCTACGTTAGAATGCTGTTTTTAGACTTTAGCTCAGCATTCAACACTATAATCCCACAGCAGCGAATACACAAACTGCTCCACCTGGGGATCAACACATCACTGTGCACCTGGCTGCTGGACTTTCTGACGGGGAGACCACAGGCTGTAAGTCTTCCAGAACCATCACAGTGAACACGGGGGCTCCCCAAGCCTGTGTGCTGAGCCCCCTCCTGTTCACTCTGCTGTGTTATATGTTTTATGTTGCATGTTTGCACCGAGAAAAAATCCTAGTTTGTGAACCTGTTCTCAAACCATGGCAATAAAACCTATTCTGATTCTGATTGTGAATACACCATCAGGAGAGTGTGTGGAGGGGAGCGAGGGGCGTGGAGGTCTGAATCCAGACAGGTGCCGGAATGAGTAATAATACTCTCTTCTAAACAAGCGAGCCCGTGGTGCTCCGCCTGGTGGTGTGGGACTGTAACTCACCAGGAAAGGTGCACAGATCCAGGTGAAGGTGGACATGGCTCCCAGGTAGGCGGCCTTCTTGAGCACACGCAGCTCGCTCTGGCGGATCTCGGACACTTTGTCCTGGAAGGCCAGCTCCCAGGCGTACAGCTTCAGCACCTTGATGCCATTCAGCATCTCGTTCATCAGCTTGATACGGTTGTCTTTGCTCTTCATCTGGGCCACCTACATCACACAAAGAAATGTATTACAGCTGGAAACACGTGTATTTTGTATAAATGTAATATAGGACAACAGGTATGCGTTTGGAAAAGGTCTCTTCATGTGCTCCCCAAAGGATCAGCCTTTTGCCAGAGGATGACTTCATACTCGTTAGTTCCTGGTTTGGTCCCAGAACCCAAATATTTGAGTTGACCCCGGACTGTGACACACACACACTGACACTTTGTGACAGGAAAGACATGTTTGGCACAAATAATCCTACATACATAATGGATTTTATATCAAAATCAAATGCAGGTGAAACTCGGAAAATGAGAATATTGTGAAAAAGTTCATTTATTTCTGTAATTCAACTTAAAATGTGAAGAAAATGTTATATTTTATTGTTTTATTTAGTTGTGAACAGGTTCACAAGCCCGTTCATTTAAACGGAGAACAAGGGAAAATATTCTCCGTTCAAATCTGATGTTTAGTTGATTTATTTGTGTAAAATGTCCAATGCACGGCCTGAAAACAGCTTTGTTTTCATGTAGTGACTGATTTGATCTGGACTTCTCTAGTTCTCTAGTTCTTTGTTGTGCTCACGACAGGTTTAGGAAGTTTCAGTTTCTGTCTGTATGAGGGGATTAGGTGAACCATCACGTGGTCTGAAAGTCCGAGTGCAGCGGCTGCTTATTGTGATGTAACGTGTTCTCCTCTCTGGTAGGGCATTTAATGAACTGGCTTTACTTGGGTTATACCTGGCTCAGCTTTCCCTTGTTCCCCTAAAGTCACCAAGAGAGTCCGGGAAAGTCCGCTCCACATGCGCTATCTGAGCCACATGTACGTCTGTGCATGGCGGTAGATAAGCAGCTTGTTTCTTTAAGCTTTTTAAAACACGTATGTTTCAAATTGGCTGCATTTGCTCCCTCCCCTTGGTGCACACCGCGTGTCTCTATTATCATTTGTTGCAGAGAAGACGGCTGGTGAAATTCACAGAAGGTTGGTATCTCGTGCACCAGAATGAATGAAACGATCTCCCGCGGTGAATTAAATGTCTTTAAGTTATTGAAGAGATATTCCAGAGCAGGAGCGCTGGCAGATCACAGTCACAACAGAACACCAGCTACTATGAAAGTAGAAACAGCAAGCTCGGCCAACCTGTTGGGAAGTGAGCGGACGTTCGATCGTTTCCCCCTCCGGTGGCATTTCACTCGTCTGGTCAAAACATTTACCAAATCCGCAGCAGACACTACAGCGTGTAGTTCAGGGCTCTTCAATTACTTTTGTCACTGGGCCAGATTTGTGGGAGGTCATTGGCCACTGGGCCGGTCAGTCGGTGAGCCGACCACTGCCACCAATATATTCATATTTTTGGGATAAATAAATGATAATTTCATCATCAACGCTTGAATAGAATAGAATTGGACCTAAACACAATAGTTGTATTATATTCCAGCATTTTAGGCTTTAGAAACATTGTAATAACATATTAATACTGAATAATAAGGACTAATAATAAACTAGGACTACTCAGAACTAAACCAGAATTAAACCAGGGCAAAACATGATGTATCAGGGCTAAAGTAGGACTAAATCACATAAACCAGACCAAAGGCCTGATGCAGAATAAGAGAGTTACATGTGAGACCAGAACATCTCAAACAACATGACTAACTCCTGCTCAGCTGAGGGACATACACTGACCAAACCCTGAGCCGCTGTTCTGTCCAGACCTCACGCTTTATGATAAAAGTGAAAGAAGCTCCTCCACATATTCAGCCTCTCTTTGGCCTGGTAACTTCACAAAGAGCATCTCTGCACTTGTACTTTTCCCACAAAGACGTATCGAATGAAGTCGGGGGAGAAAGGTCAGATTCATGATTCAGATGTTATTTAGTTAAGTTTGAGTCCAGAGAGCGAGGTTTAGCGCTGACCGGTTAAACATGCGCTGCAGGTGCAGGACACTTATCCAGAACTCACGCACCATCAGCTTCATCGTCCGCTTTACAAACATCCACAACTGAACTGGTGTTTCTGACCTGACAGTCGCTGGTCAAGCCCTTTGTAACGATGAAGACGACAGGGAAACATGTGGTCATCTGCCGCTGTGGCGAAGAGCGCTGCTTCTGCACGGGATAATCCGAACAAAAGTCCAAAAACTCGCTGCACACTGTCCTTGTGCCTCGGTGTAGAAAACCTGTCAGTCCGTCCAACGATCCGCTCCTGTTCACTCAGTTTACACCGTTTTACAGAGCCATGTTTTCATTTGAGCCGCGCTGTAGGAGAGACGCTAGCCAGGCTGCAGGCACACTGTCTGCTACACAAAGCAGTGCGATTCCGGCGCGATCGCGGTCGGGATTATGCCAAAAAAATAGATAGATAGATATACTTATGGCGGGCCGCCTTTTGAGTAGGCCTGGTGTAGTTAGTCCGTAGGGGTGATTGATCTGATGTTCAGTAGCTATTCACCGGTGTAAGAGCACACGGACACACAATTCATGCACAAAAATAGACCGAGCTCACGAAACCACCAGGACAACCTTACTTACTTATTTAACAAGCAGCAAGCCAAAATCATCAAATCTATAAAAAGACATATGTCACTTTGCATATAATGAGTCTATGTCATATATTACTTTCACATTTTATGTTGAATTACAGAAATAAATGCTAGGGTTGGGCGATGAGATTGCAGGATAAATGGATTTAAACTAAACCTGATCTGAACAGAGTCACGGAACACGACTTTTGCAACAGAAATGTGTTAAAACTCGTGCGTAAAGTCAGAGGAGAACGACTTATTCAGAGCGTCGTCTGCTCCTCAATACCAAGGCTCTTATCACAGTAATACAAATGTAAATCGGAGCCTATTGTTTGCATTTGCTCAATTTTCACGTAATGTTTAAGAAACAGTGGGTGAACGGGACAATATTTACAAGTTTGCGTCGCAGCCTACATTTTTGAAGCCGCTGAACCGCCTGGTCCGTGAGCTCGTAACCCCTGCACCGTCCCTCTCTCTCTCTCTCTCTCTGTAATTTAATCGTGATTTAATTACAGAGCAATCCCTGCAATGGTGGCTCTCCATGGTGATGTTGCCAGCTGAAAGGGCACTGCTGCAGTAGTGGGCCCCAGAAATGTGGTGCCCTGCTATGTAAGGATGCAGATTGTACACATGATCCTACCCTCACCTGTAGGTCAAGCATAACGGTAATGAATGGCATGGCTCATTTATTCATGTACCTGGTAGGTTTTGGTTTTCATGGCGATGAAGGCATTGACTGGAACCATCAGGAGCATGACGCCCACTCCAGCCAGCACCGAGGGCCCCAGGGTCTGCACAGAGAGGCAACAGACTTTTGAAATGAAATATGGACACATACATTATATTAAGTTGTACTACAAAAACAAGGCGAAGGTGTTCAAAAGTATGAGGATCTGCAGACTTGGAGTGGTCCAAGTAAGAAAATCATAATAATCATAATAATGCCCTACACGTAATGCGCTTTACAAGCCTGTATTACCAAGTTTCTCAAAGCGCCACACTGTCACCGCCTATTCATTCATTGCATACTCGGTCGTGGTAAGCTATTGTTGTCGCCACAGCTGCCCTGGGGTAGACTAACGGAAGCAAGGCAACCAGTCTGTGCCATGGGCCCCTCCAACCACCACCAACCTCTCACTCATACACCTCATACACCACATTCACCCCAGGCTTCCTGGTGTTCCCAAACGGTCTCGGTCCGGTGTGACGGTGTTGGCATAGGTGGGCGGTATGGCCAGGACTAAAGATCTCTAACATGGAGGAACATGAGCCTGGTTCATAACTATTCTTAAACTTGTTGGTTGCACTAAATCGACAGTAAATGCTTCTAGGCGCAGATTGTGATTAGAGGTTCAAAAGAGGTCAAGAACGGCGGTGAGCTGCTCTGTACCTGGACCCCCCTGGCCCCTCCCTGTTTAAAGGATTGACAAAGTGCAGCCGTACCTGCCAGAGAAAGTAGAGGGCCAGCACCACCTGCAGCGGGGCCGACCAGATCATGTTGATGTAGGCGCTGAGGTCCATGAAGCGCTGGGCGTCAACGGACATCAGGTTCACGATCTCTCCCACCGTGGAGGAGCGGCGTGCGGCGTTACTGATCACCAGGGCCTACCGAAGCAAACACACATCACTCACATGCTGAGCGGCTCCTTCAGAGGAGCGGCTCCTCCAGAGGAGCGGCTCCTCCAGAGGAGCGGCTCCTCCAGAGGAGCGGCTCCTTCAGAGGAGACTGTAGGGCATTTGTGCAACATTGAACCACTGTGTAACTACTGTATAGTCATTCAAACAGCACAGAAGTGTCTTAAAGTTGACTTTGATGAGAGAAACAGTACTTATTTTAGTGGTAAGAGGCGAATTAAATAACCATGAAGCTGAGCTGACTCTTCTGGCACAACCTGAGTTATACAGATCAGGGTTGTTCTGTCTTGTTTTCCCACCGCATCGCCTCTACTGGCGAGGGGGGAGAATACGTTATTAAAGCTTTAGCTTGATTGTGAAAACCAGAGACAATGATGCCACTTTGGCCCCCAATCAAACCGAGTCCACTTGATCAGGTGTGAATGTCACCAAAGAAGCAGAGTAAATTGTCTTTGAACCAAATTCTCGGAGGTTACCTTTCTGTAGACGGCCCCGATAATAGCGCTCCTCACTCTCATGCCAGACACGAAGCACACGTGGAAGTACTGCTGCAGGATGAGCGACTGGAAACAGGTGCACACGAACAGCAGCCCAGTGTAGAAGAGGCCATGCCACGAGGGGCTGTCAGGGCTGTTGATGAAGCTGATGAGGAGCCTGCGAAGAACACAAAACACACTCAAAGTATTATATCTCAGACATAGATCAGAGGTTCTCAAACTTTCACACGAAGTACCACCTCAAACAATATTTGAACTTCCAAGCGCCTCCAGGCACAGAATCAAATCCGGACTAAATGGATGCTTTATCATTTATGATCCGATTCTTTGTTATTGTTGTTCAGTTGAAATCAATATTTAAGGGTCTTGGCTTGTCATAAATAGAAGATGGGGCTCTGTTCCGGATGTACACCATTTGAGAAAAACTGTTTCAAATCTTGAGTAAGCTGCATGGATTAAGGCAGCTCAACTAAGTAAAGCCCCCAAAAAGAGACTGAAGTGGCCTATATGTAGCACAGTCTGAGAACCATAGGTCTTTATATTTTAACCTACACATAGACAACCTCTTAGACCCCTTTTTAACCGAGTTTCTGAATGTTTATTATTATGTTATTATTATTTTATGGACTTCACACAACACGTCACGCAGCCAACTCACGAGAAAGGACAGTCTGGACCTGGTCTCACGTATGGCCTGTCCACTACTGTGTCCTTTGTCGTCCACTTGGCTGTCTCTGACCATTACTGCGTGTTTTTTAATGTCACTGGTTTGATTCAGAGAAAGTCCACAGCAAAAACTGTGAAGAAACGTAATTTCACCCCTGAAGTGGCTGCAAAATGTATTGATGCTTTACAACAAATTCCTCCAGTGACTTTACCTGCTAACTGTGATTTTATTGTTGACAACTTTAACAGTAAACTACTCACTGCCCTCGATGCAGTTGCACCGTTCAAACTTAAAAAGATTAATCCTAAACCCCTTCCCCCTTGGAGAAACGGGGAACTAAAGCAACTGAAGAGAAATTGCAGGAAGGCCGAGAGGTGATGGAGGAAAAGCAAAATAACGATAAATTATCAAATATTCTGTGCCGAACAAAAGACCTACAATACAGCAGCAAAAGACCTACAATACAGCAATAAGAAATGCAAGAAACAAATTCTTTTCCACAATAATCACCAATCATAAAAATAACCCAAAAGTCTTATTCTCAACGATAGAAAATGTTTTAAACCCTAATTTAAACAAAACTCCTTTAACCCCACAGACGCCTCTGTGAGGAGTTTGCAGACACTTCAGAGGAAAGATAGACACCATCAGATGTAATATTTTATCTACCCAAAGTAACACGGTTCTAAATACATCTGATGGTCTATTTGTTCCAGAGGAAACACTGGACAGTTTTGTCCTGGTTAATGCTGAGATGCTTGATGAAGTTTTCTCCTCAGTGAGGCCCACCACATGTCTTTTAGACCCGGTCCCAACGCCGTTTTTTAAAACATTTTATGGATCTTTGAGAGACGAGCTTCTAGACATGATGAATTTCTCTCTTCAGACGGGGGTCTTCCCTGCTGCCTTTAAAGGGGCGGTGGTGAGGCCCCTGTTGAAGAAGAGCAATTTGGATTTTAATGATTTTAACAATTTCAGACCAGTATCCAACTTACCATTTTTAAGCAAAATCTTAGAAAAACTTGTCTTTATCCAACTTAATGATTTTATTACTGCACAAAATGTCCTTGAGAAATTCCAGTCTGGCTTTAGGGTAAACCACAGCACCGAGACCGCCCTCTTAAAGATTTTAAATGACTTTAGATTAAATTATGACTCTACAAAGTTGACAGTGTTGGTTCTTCTGGATCTGAGCGCTGCCTTTGATACAGTCGACCACACTATTCTTTTAACTCGTTTAAAACACATGGGCCTCTCTGGTGCTGTACACAAATGGTTTACTTCCTACCTCACAGACAGGACGTTCATGGTGAGTGTGGATACCTGCTCCTCTAAGGTCCATAAAATCACATGGGGTGTGCCCCAGGGTTCGATTTTAGGCCCAGTGCTTTTTAACCTGTATATGCTCCTCTTGGTGATGTCATCAGGAGACATGGAGTCAACTTTCACAGTTATGCTGGTGATGCACAGTTATACATCTCCATGTCTCCGGATGACACCAGGCCAATGGATGCACTTTTTAACTGCATTTTAGAATCAAATCCTGGATGGCAGAAAACTTTCTCCAGCTTAACCAGGACAAAACTGAAGTTTTAGTCATCGGTCCTGAGGCCCAGAGAGAGAGACTTTCACCCAAACTACAGTCACTGTCTTTAATCCTTCCTCACAGGTGAAGAACCTGGGCGTGATCTTTGACTCTGAGCTGGCGATTATTCCACACATTAAAAATATCACAAAGATAGGTTTTTACATCTAAAGAACATAGCCAGAGTCTGCCCCATTCTCTCTCGGGCCAACACAGAGACGCTCATGCATGCTTTTATCACCAGTCGTATCGACTACTGTAATGCCCTGCTTTCTGGTCTTCCCAAAAAGAGTATCTCAGGTTTACAACTCTTACAAAACTCAGCAGCTCGTGTCCTGACGAAGACCAGGAGGCGGGACCACATTACACCGGTTTGAGAATCGCTGCATTGGCCCCGTGTGTTTCAGGATCGATTTTAAAGTTCTTTTAATGTTTTTTTTAATGGTCTTGGTCCTTCTTATCTTTCAGAACTGCTTTAACCCTATGAACCTTCACGGCCCCTTCGCTCCTCCGGCAGGGGTCTCCTAGTTATTCCTAAAGTCAACAAAAAGACTCATGGTGAGGCGTCTTTCCAACATTACGGCCCTGGCCTCTGGAACCACCTGAGGAGGAGCTCAGGGCTGCAGAGAACGAGAATGTTTTTAAGACCCTCCTTTTTAGTTTAATGCCAGGCGCATTGTTTTAAATGTTGTAATCTGTAAAACACTTTGTAATACCTTTCGGTGTGAAAAGCGCTTTATAAATAAAGTTTGATTGATTGATTGATTATAACCCAGTGGGAAGACCTCCTCACCGTAGAATGAGCGGCCCCACAAACATGAGCACGTCGTGGATGATCTTGTAGAGGCCAGAGATGAGGAAGTACGGTCCGAAGGTCAGGCACAGAGCCCAGAGCAGGGAGGGCTCTTTGCTCTGCTGTGGGCCCTTCACGATCAGGATCTCCGCCTCGTCGGCCCCTGACGCACTTTTGGCCTCCGCATGCTGAGCTTTCTTTGGAGAATACATGAACTTGGTCTGCTGATCCGCCCGGGCAGCAGACGAGAGTCTAGGCAGGACCACACAAAGCCACAGTTCACAGATCAACATATGCAAGCATTTAGAAAAAAGGTATTGTGTAGGTTCAAGACTGATTTGGAACTAAATCAGTAAACAGTGAGTCTCTAACTAAAGAGAAACTGTCACAGATGGTATGAACCGTGTGATTATACAAGCAGTTTGCTTTGAAAGCCACTTAGTTCACGGTGAGCTCCCGCATGAGTATC
Source organism: Gobius niger (assembly GCF_951799975.1). NCBI lineage: Eukaryota > Metazoa > Chordata > Actinopteri > Gobiiformes > Gobiidae > Gobius > Gobius niger. The sequence goes on from NC_136861.1 coordinate 1,446,746, forward strand.
ATGATCCCAGACAGCCAGGCTTTCACAACAGGGACCACTTCAATGTTCTTAAAGCGTGGCTTTGTGCGATTGGCTGCCAAGACCTTCAGCAGCATTAGAAAGTCTCTCTTCCATTTCACAGCACGAACCTCTTGGCCTTCTGCCGCTGCCTGTTCCAGCGCTGGACCAGCCCTGGGACCACGCGGTGGGAGCGGTTCTCCGGGTGTAGAGACCAAAGGTCACTCTCCACCAGCGGCCGCTTGAAGCCCGTCACCATCATTCTGTTTCAGGACAAAAGAGATATGAATATCGACATGACTTCTTCTTAAAGTTCATGTGTGTAGGTGCGCTTACCGACTAATCCACCAGAAGCTAATTCTGGAGAGGAAGGAGGCTCCTGACTCTGGGCAGGGATTCTGAGTGTAGAAGCCACAATAGAGCACAGGAATATCAGTCCTCCAAACCATATGAACCTGATAATAGTGAACAATATGCAGATGAATCTACAATACAATATTTGTTTCTTTTAATGACATTCAAGGCCTTAAATGAGGTCCTGTAAATGGTTTGTCTACATAAACATTTTACTACCTCATCTGCACTTTTACTGCACCATCTTTCCTCCCTGAGAGTGTGGGAAATGTCATAGGTGCAGCCGTTAAAGTCAGGGTAAACAAGAGTGTTGCTATAGACGTGTGTGTTACCGTGTCTTTAACAGCCTGGGAGAAGAGCGGCAGCTGGTCAGAGAGGCAGGACAGCACCAGGGCCACCAGCAGAAGAATGTAGTAGATGAAGAAGGTGGTGTACCTCCAAACAGACACCAGAGCGGGCTGGAACACACACACAGACATAGGCAGGGGTCAACACTGACCATTCAATAGCCTGGAGGAGATCATGTCAGGCTGGACACGTCCAGGAGCATGGGTTCACATCGCTGTGACTGCACGATCCTCAGTAGGAATTAAAGGAACGTACAGAGAGTACCCTACACTTGTCCCACATTTGTCATGTTACAGCCACACAATACTCCATAATGACAAGGTGAAAACATGTTAAGAATGTTTAGCAAATGTATTCAAACTCTGAACATAAGTATTCCTTTGCTATGACACTCAAAACTGAGCTCAGGAGCATCCTTTTCCCACTGATCGTCCTGGAGATGTTTCTACAAACATCAACGTCCACCTGTGGGAAATTGAACGGATTGGACTTGATTTGACACCTTAGTGCTGGTCATTAAGGACAAAGCCGGTAAAGTGGGGAGCCTGGACAACTACAGGCCAATAGCCTTAGCGAGCGTGATGTCCAAAGTCCTGGAGAAAATACTGCTTGATCGTCGCAGTCAGTTCATTGGGACAACTGACAACCAGTTTGGATTCAAAGCAAAACTGGGAACTGATTTATGTATCTTTGGATTAAAGGAGACCGTACAAATGTATGCAAGAAAGAACTCTTCCATGTTAATGGGCTTTTTAGATGCATCGAAGGCGTTTGACAGAGTAAACCAACATACACTATTTGTCAAACTTAAGCAGAAGGGTGTACCTGACAGCATTACAAGAATCCTGGCCTACGGGTACTCTAAGCAGAAGATGCAGGTCAAGTGGGGAACACCATCTCCGCCTCCTTTGGGGTCAGCAATGGAGTGCGCCAGGGTGGGCTTCAGTCCCCGGCTTTATTTAACCTGTACATGGATGAACTGTCCCATCAACTAAACCACTGTGAAACAGCTCGTGTGGTCGGTGACACACTGGTCAATCATTTCATGTACGCTGATGATCTGGCCATTGTTTCTCCCAGTAGTACTGCTGAATGTTTGCTCGGAATAAAAGGAGATAATAAAGGAGATAATGACCTCTGACATTTCTACTTGTCTGGGGAAGTCTTACTGTGTGCAACAGGACAAACATTTGGGTCACTTTATTACAAACCGCCTTTGTGACGATGATGATATTAATCGTCAGTGTCGCATCATTTACGCCCAAGCAAATATTCTTGTCAGGAAATTTCACATGTGCTGTGACAGTGTGAAAATGAATCTGTTGAGAAGTTTCTGCACACCTCTGTACACAGCTCCTCTGTGGTGGAAATATAAAAAAGCCTCGTTACAGAAGCTCAGAGTCGCATATAATGATGCTTTTAGGATGCTACTAAAAAAGCACAGGTCCAGTAGTGCCAGTCTGCTGCTCTGCCAGGCTCGTGTCAACAGCTTTCAGGCACTAAAACTTTGTATTTTAAATTCATTTATCGCCTCAACGACTCTGTGAACTCTTTGGTGGCTCTGGTGAAGCCCAGGTCTTGTGCTGGTCTCCTTTATGGAAACACTGGTATAGCTGTCTTTTGTTTATGTGAGTCTTGTCTGTTTATATGTCTTTTTATACTATGGACCTAGAGTCTGAATAAAGAATGATGATGATTTGGAAAGACACACACGTCTCTAAGGTCCCACAGCTGACAGGTCCTGTCAGACGCTGAAACAAAACAAAACGGGGGAAAGTGTAGGGAAGTCAGTTCTGATAATATAAGTCCAAAGAGAGTGATCCCTGAATTCTGACATATTTGCACACCTAGACAACAAAAGTGCTAATTACTAAGGATACACTAATCCAATACTGGTATCGGATATCGAAGCCGATCTGGCTCAATATACAAGATTGGTTATCGATTCCAAATATCAGACACTGATCAGATGCCGTTTTAAAAACACAGCCTTCACCAACTTCATGCTGTAGCTTTTTAGATTTATTCGACTGAATTAACACAACGTTTTGTCAACAAAAAACAGACTAAACATTAAAAATAAGGCACAACTATTGGGAACAAAAATACATCTTGTTAACTTGAATTTCCTCAGAGAATTTGACCTTAATATGAGTAAGCTTGAGCTGCGTTTCTTTAAATCTAATTTTCAGTGGAAGGTGATGTTTAAGTCTAAATTCAACGTGCAAAAAAATTGTTTACTTGCCTACTCAATCCAAAGGCAAAAATAACATTCTACTGACTTCTTGATTCTTTTTCTAGAACAAAATGAAGCCTGCCTGAGCATGACTCCCAGTCACACGGGTGAATGTGGGGCAGAGACAGTGTGGTGACCTGGTTCAGAGCCAGGAGGACCCTGGACCTGAAGGAGACGGTGGCACAAAGCAGGGCCAGCAGCCAGAAGATCAGCAGCACCCCAGACGACTGCACGCCCTTCATCCGCTCATACTGGACCAGCAGACAGCTCAGCAGCTGCACAGGGGACAGGGGACAGGAGAGGGCTTCAGACTGGGACAGTTACACAAACACACTTACAGTAATGCACTATTAAAGGACAGCCTGATTGGCTGTGCCAGGGCGTCGCTACACACATGATCATACGGGGGAGGGGTTCAATTCTTCATGTAAATATTCATATTTTTACTCATGTAAATATTTATATTTTCACTTAGTTACCAAGTTAGAGTTAGTAAGTTAGTCGACTATTTTCAGCATTAGTCCTTCTAATGGCTCAAACATAAACAGTTAAAAGCAGATTGGATACAGCAGGCACATTTGAGAAACATGTCTAAAGTCAGATTTGAGCTTCCTTTGTTCTCTGGGAAACAATGTTTTAGTGAAATATTACTATAGAGGTCTGACATAGACTAAACAGAGCCGTCTGTGGTGAGTGTGGGGCTGACACTGACAGCAGCGGCTCGCCTTCTCACCCCCCCTCTGTCATCTGTGAATGAGTGAGGTGAATGAGTGAGGTGAATGACTGGGGTGAATGAGTGAGGTCAATGAGTGAGGTGAATGACTGAGGTGAATGAGTGAGGTGAATGAGGTGAATGACTGAGGTGAATGACTGAGGTGAATGACTGAGGTGAATGAGGTGAATGAGTGAGGTGAATGAGTGAGGTGAATGACTGAGGTGAATGAGTGAGGTGAATGAGTGAGGTGAATGAGTGAGGTGAGTGAGGTGAATGAGTGAGGTGAATGAGTGAGGTGAATGAGTGAGGTGAATGAGTGAGGTGAATGAGTGAGGTGAATGAGTGAGGTGAATGAGTGAGGTGAATGAGTGAGGTGAGTGAGGTGAATGAGTGAGGTGAATGAGTGAGGTGAATGAGTGAGGTGAATGAGTGAGGTGAATGAGTGAGGTGAATGAGGTGAATGAGGTGAATGAGTGAGGTGAATGAGGTGAATGAGTGAGGTGAATGAGTGAGGTGAATGAGTGAGGTGAATGACTGAGGTGAATGACTGAGGTGAATGAGGTGAATGAGTGAGGTGAATGACTGAGGTGAATGAGGTGAATGAGTGAGGTCAATGAGTGAGGTCAATGAGTGAGGTGAATGAGTGAGGTGAATGACTGAGGTGAATGACTGAGGTGAATGACTGAGGTGAATGACTGAGGTGAATGAGTGAGGTGAATGACTGAGGTGAATGACTGAGGTGAATGACTGAGGTGAATGAGGTGAATGACTGAGGTGAATGACTGAGGTGAATGAGGTGAATGACTGAGGTGAATGACTGAGGTGAATGAGGTGAATGACTGAGGTGAATGACTGAGGTGAATGACTGAGGTGAATGACTGAGGTGAATGACTGAGGTGAATGACTGAGGTGAATGACTGAGGTCAATGAGTGAGGTGAATGAGTGAGGTGAATGACTGAGGTCAATGAGTGAGGTCAATGAGTGAGGTCAATGAGTGAGGTGAATGAGTGAGGTGAATGAGGTGAATGAGTGAGGTCAATGAGTGAGGTGAATGAGTGAGGTCAATGAGTGAGGTGAATGACTGAGGTGAATGACTGAGGTGAATGACTGAGGTGAATGACTGAGGTGAATGACTGAGGTGAATGACTGAGGTGAATGACTGAGGTGAATGAGGTGAATGAGTGAGGTGAATGAGGTGAATGAGTGAGGTGAATGAGGTGAATGACTGAGGTCAATGAGTGAGGTGAATGAGTGAGGTCAATGAGTGAGGTGAATGACTGAGGTGAATGACTGAGGTGAATGACTGAGGTGAATGACTGAGGTGAATGACTGAGGTGAATGACTGAGGTGAATGACTGAGGTGAATGAGGTGAATGAGTGAGGTGAATGAGGTGAATGACTGAGGTCAATGAGTGAGGTGAATGAGTGAGGTCAATGAGTGAGGTGAATGACTGAGGTGAATGACTGAGGTGAATGAGTGAGGTGAATGACTGAGGTGAATGACTGAGGTGAGTGACTGAGGTCAATGAGTGAGGTGAATGAGTGAGGTGAATGACTGAGGTGAATGAGGTGAATGACTGAGGTCAATGAGTGAGGTGAATGACTGAGGTGAATGACTGAGGTGAATGACTGAGGTGAATGACTGAGGTGAATGACTGAGGTGAATGACTGAGGTGAATGACTGAGGTGAATGAGGTGAATGAGTGAGGTGAATGAGTGAGGTGAATGAGTGAGGTGAATGAGTGAGGTGAATGACTGAGGTGAATGACTGAGGTGAATGAGTGAGGTGAATGAGTGAGGTGAATGACTGAGGTGAATGACTGAGGTGAATGAGTGAGGTGAGTGACTGAGGTGAGTGACTGAGGTGAATGACTGAGGTGAATGACTGAGGTGAATGACGGCAACAATATCTGCTGAAACTATTCAACAGAATGATCTTTTTCCCTCATATTGTTTTGGGCAGCCCTGACCCGTGGCTACACCAGAGGGTTGGGTTCAGGTGTAGAACTTTGCTCATTTGTCCAGTTAGCTTTTGGCTGTAAGCCGTCATCCCCCGCTCCTCTTAGTCCCTCTTTTTATTCAGAGGAAATATCATCAATAGTACAAGCTTTTATTTTTTCACTTATTTTTGCCCATTTTTCCTGTTTCAAGTTTTCCTTATTTTTGCCACATTTTCTCCACCTTTCTGACCAGTGCTGACCAGCAGAATAGAGAGCTATGTCATGAATGAGGTTAAACCTCAGAGATTCAAAGTAGTTGAAACAGAGAGAAAGGTTCTGACCATGGTGATGCCCAGGACTGTGGGGCTGAGGAAGTGCACCGGAGCAGGGAAAAGCTCACGACTTCTTTCCCAGAAAGAATAAAAGACATCTGCCCAGCAGATAATCCACAGGAGGAAGGACACCGCCTGCAAACAAACACAACACAGACACAATCAACACACAAACAACAAGTCTAAGGCGAGAACACCAAGTTCATTCAACGGAATCAAACATCTGGGGTGTGTTCAGTGGTGTTACAGAGCTGATCACATCTGTGGGACAGAGCTTTGTACAAGGGGGCCACAGTGGCACAGTTGGTAAAGCGAGTCGTCTCATCCTGGGAAGGGCAGGGGTTCAAATCCCAGCTCCTGGAGATGCTCACTGTTGTCCTTGCCTCCAGTGTCTGTGTACATTGGAGTATGAGTGAGTGTGAATGGGGGAGTGGTTCCTGGCTGTAAAGCTCTGTGGGCCTGATGAAGGTAGAACAGCGCAGTATATGCTGAGAAGAGCTTTTTACTGGTTTTATCAGGGAAGGAAGTTGGGCATCTTCAAACCAGTGTGGTCCAAGTCTATGCTCTTCTTGTGGTTTTAAAGCTAATCAGAGAGACCAGCTCAAACGGAGAGGCCGTGGTCACAGAGTGTGATGTCACTTCCTGTTCATGGAAGCTCGACGGCATCTGCCTGAAAAGTGCGGACACTGGAGCAAAAAAAAACTAAACCATACCTTAAACTTTTGTAAACTTTTGGTGGTCAAGTGTGAGTCAGTTTTCACACTGAAGAACTTGACTTTCATTTCTCATCATTTCCAGGATGAATATTTATAATCTAAAGACTAATAGGCTTTTAATTAGGGATCAGAGGTTCCATTTACACCTTTAACACCTACCTATGGGTAAATCAGTCACTCAATCACGTTAGAGAACTGCCTCATCCTCATGGAGCTGAACCCAGCGCGCTGACTTACAGTTTTGGCTTTGTTGAGGTGGTTCATGCAGATGTAGCCGCTGCTGTGGGTGTGGAGGTAGAGGATGTAGAAGGGAGCGCACAGCCAGAGGTAGAGGCAGGGCAGCCAGGCCAGCACTGTGTTCTGGAAACACTGGGTCAGCTCTGGGGCGTCTGTGTGCCAGGTCAGGTTCCAATCCTGCAGAGAACACAAACAGCTGAAACACAAAACAATTAACCCCATCTCCATCTCAATAATCGGCAACAGCCAGTGGTTTCACTCCAACATGGCCGCATTTCCCACACGTATCCATACACGTCTGATATGCACGCGACGCATGGAATCCTTCCGACAACACTCTGCAATCCAAATATGGTCATTTCCTTTCAGACAGAGCCAGCCGCAAAAGTACAGGGGATTATAAACTGCGTTCAAATAATGATGCAAGTGACATTTTTATCTGATTTTCTAAACTGTCACCTCAAATGAGAGTCAGCATGATTTTCAAGTCTTTAACTGGAGGATCAATTAAATGTGGTTGAAAACAACTCCCAGGGATAACAGTATTTTCTTCAAAAATAAATATAGTAAAAAACTCAAAATCCACTGTTCCAAATTATTATGCAACTCATCCTTTCAATACATTTTAAAGCTTGTAATTAACTGAAAATGGTCATTTGTTGAAGTTGCAAGTTCTCAATAGGGCTGAGGTCAGGGGAGGAGGGGGTCCACATCATGAGTTTCTCTCCTTTTATGCCCATAGCAGCCAGTGATGCAGAGGTTTTCTTTACAGCAGGACATGGTGCGTTGTCATGATAAAGATGATCTTGTTCGGGAAAACATGGCTCCTCTTTTTGTATCATAGAAGACAGTGGTCAGTCAGAGAGGGGTCATTTTCACACCTTCGGGGATCCTAAAGGGGTCGACCAGCTCTCTCCTCATGATTCTGGCCCAAAACATGACTCCGCCCCCTCTTTACTGACGTCACAGCCTTGTTGGGACATTGTGGCCATTCACCAACCATCCACTACTCCATTCATCTGACCATCCAGGGTCACACGGCCTCATCAGTGAACAAGACTGTTTAAAAATGAGTCCTCATGTATTTCTGAGCCACTGCAGCCGTTTCTGTTCATCAGCTTCAATGATCAGTTAAGAGGAGGCCGGATAGAAGGTTTATGCACAACTGCAGCCTCTGGAGGGTCCGACACCTTGATGTTCGGGAGACTCCAGAGGCACCAGCAGCTTCAAATACCTGAATGCTGCTTTGTAGCATCTGCTCTCTTAATCTGATGTGTTTGTCTGGCAGAAACCGTCCATTTTGTGCCTTTATCTGCACAAACCCGTGTGTGTCTGAATCATCCACAAATCTCTTATCAGTTCGATGATTACACTTAATCTTTCATGAAATATCGAAGGTTTTCATACCTAGACCAAGGCATTCAACTATTTCACTCTTTTCCTCAGCAGAGAGATTTTCTTTCCTTTATAGCTTGAAAATGATGATCTGCTTAATAAAGGGAACATCCTTTTTCAGTATTTTCATGTTTTTTCTTGATATTTTTCAAATTGGGATATGTTTGGGTGTACAAAAATGTATAGGGGCCATCTCAGTCTCTCTTTTTAATTTTCTGAATGGATTTTTCCTATCTCTCTTCCAGGCTAATGCTAATGCTAATGCTAATGCTAACTTGCAGAGAGGCACAGGCTGATATTGATTTAATAAGTTAGAACAGAAACATACTTGGATTTACTCATTACAAATTGGTAGCAGGAATGCCTGACATATTACTCCAAACGTCCACAAACAGTTGACAGTAAAATATCAGAGACAGAGTCACTGGTTTACATCGTGGGAAAGTCTCTTCTGAATTTAACAACTTGTTGATTGTGACGTCATTGGACTGAACCTTTAACATGTGGAGAGTTTTTATAGTTCAGTAACAGGAATGACAAATAATGAGATCTCTTGGTGGACAATGTAATTAAGTGATTCTTTTGTTGTTTTAGCTACACTTTATACATTTTATTCCTTATTAAAGATGAAAAATCACAGGCCAAAAACACATTTATATGAAAATGTGATTTTTGGATTCTCTTTCTTTTAAAAAATAATATTGTTGAAATTGTTTCAAAACTATTAAATATTACAAAACAAAATCTAAATAATGTTATGTAATAGTTGTCTTTCAACAATTGGTTGTGATTGTCATTTTATTTTCTTGGGCTGCAAAAGGCAGCGTTTTGGCGGAATGACCCATGGGGTTCTTGGTAACAGCTGTGGTCAGTGCTGTCCTTGTTCGGTCAGGAAGTTTAGGAGGACGGCCGGGTCTTGGTAACTTTGCACTTTGCAGTAATGTCACTCAAAGCGGAAGAAAATGGATGGATGGTAATGTCATTCTCTTTCACTTAGTGTGTGTCTTTTTCACTTAGTGTGTGTCTTTTTCACTTAGTGTGTGTCTTTTGCAAGCCGCTGTATCAGATCAGTCCCTGAGTATGGGTCTTGCAGCAGTAGCAGCAGCAGCAGTAGCAGCAGTAGCAGCAGTAGCAGCAGCAGCAGCAGCAGCAGCAGTAGCAGCAGTAGCAGCAGTAGCAGCAGCAGCAGCAGTAGCAGCAGTAGCAGCAGTAGCAGCAGCAGCAGCAGTAGCAGCAGCAGCAGCAGCAGTAGCAGCAGTAGCAGCAGTAGCAGCAGTAGCAGCAGCAGCAGCAGTAGCAGTAGCAGCAGTAGCAGCAGTAGCAGCAGTAGCAGTAGCAGCAGTAGCAGCAGTAGCAGTAGCAGCAGCAGTAGCAGCAGCCTGTCAGCATGTTAACTTGCCACATCCTTTAATAAACGTAAAACCGGTTCATCTTGACATCCCTACCCCTGAATATCGTGACAAAAGTGTATCATCCCAGCCCTAATATTTAGATGACATTAATATATTCAACTCACATATTGATCTGATATGTCAGATCTTTAACAGCCTTTCATAAACTAAGATATTAACACCATTACTTTAGGTGACCCTATAGTCTGAATAAGACACAAACACAACTGTGATACTTTAAAGAGCGAGGCCGCGCTCACTGTGTCAAACAAGCAGCTAAAAGTGTGGTAAATAAACCAAAACTTCCAAAAGGCGGAGCTTTTCGGGGTAGTGGGGCAAATGTCATGGAGACTCAAAAGAGGAAACCTGTGGAGAGAATCTGCAGTATCATCTGACACTGCAAATGTATTTTACTGCAAATTCAGAGGGAAATACGTTTCCTCTTTTAGTTCACGACACTGGGGAGGCAGAGCATTATAACAGGCTTTCAGTTTAAACATCATCAAGTACACACAGGGGTCCGCATGAACCCTTCTTATTGAATATGAAATCAGTCCTCGCTATAAGGCGTGGTGTAACCTACGCATATTTAAAGCCACCCCGCGTAAGATTTGACCCAATAAACAAAATGGAAACACAAGAATTTATTCTATGAAAGACTGAAAATACCTCAAACAAACATGTGCTTTTGGTCTGAGCGGCTCGCCTCTGCTAAAACATGACTGACTTTACCGGGAGTGGGGACGTCTCTAGCTCGTTTCCATGGAGACGTTAACTAAAGTCAGTAGAGTTGAGAGTTAAACAGGTTTGGCCCTCATACAGATCCTTTCTCTAAGGATCCACTTGTCTGTGTCGAGCTGGTCATTGAGAGCAAGGTTTGTGCTGATGGTACAGTATAGTCCAAAATGTTATGCAGTGTGCCTTTAACACACGGACATCAGTTTGAAAGCTAAGAACCTCCAGAATGAAGACACTGAGCTTTAATCGTAGGGTATGCAAGATTTTTGATGTCCATTATTGTGTGGATTTCAACATTTGTTTTCAAACATGAGGTCAGCGTGTTCAAATCACATACTGCTTTTACTGATGAAAACGAAGACGCAGATTTATTCAGAAGTAGCAAGTGGTTCTCAACTGGTGGGTCGGGTCCCAACAGTTGGTCACAGGAGCATTTGCAGTGGGTGGTAAGTTTCCCTTTAATTTGAGCTGGTGTGGAGCATGTGGGAGATGACAGGGTTTTACAGTGTGGGATATTCTCTTTTTTTGGACCAAGCATCCTCGGGTCATGGTCGGTCCCAACACTGCAGAGAAGCACCTGCAGAATCTCTACCAGCAATATTATAATTGTTCTCAGAGCATTTATTAATAAGCACGTGCCATACTCAGGTCATATAAGGGAGAAAAATAATGATCTTGCATAACCTCGACAAAACAGAAACCTACCGGTGTCTGTGAGCTCACATATAAACCATCAGCCAACATTAGTGTGGATACTGACAGTTGTGAAAGCGGGTCCCCGGGCTGCAGCCCCCCTGCCCCCCCTGCTCCCCCCGCTCCCCCTCTCACACGGCTCTTATCAGATGAGGGTCGCTCCTCAGACTGATTCTGACAGCCCAGAATGCCTCACACACACGGGACAGTATGAGATCATGGCTCACCCAGAGCGGATCGGAGCCGTCCGGACTGCACAGCCTGTCCAACGCCATGGTCGGTCCTCCAGCGGGGCGCAGCGCGGACCAAAGCGGAGCCACAGGACCAAACTACTTTGTTTGGTAATAATGGTCACCGCCGCAGCCGCTTCTTCTGCGCTGTGCAGTCACGCCACGCCTTCTTCTGCGTGACGCTGATGCAGCTCCGTGACGCAGCGCACCAGTGCTGACATCTGGCGGGCTGGAGCGGAAGAGCAACGCGCCACTGGTGAGGAGAGAGAGTGGTTCTTCTTCTTCACTTAAAGTTGACTTTTTCGAAAAACAATTATATTTAGTTCGCTAATATTTAGTTTTAAATAAAATATAAATATAAATATACTTGATATAATATAATATAATATAATATAATATAATATAATATAATATAATATAATATAATATAATATAATATAATATAATATAATATATTATATTATATTATATTATATTATATTATATAAATATACTTGAAAACGCTTTTTTAAGGTTGTTTTTCTTTCATTTCAGGAATATTCACATTGATTCTTTCTGAAGACATTCATTTATGAAAGAAAAGAACACATAGGTGGCTCTCTTGACTCGGTGTCAGGGGCGGATCTAGAGGGGTGGCACGATGTCATAAATGTCTTCCATCAAAAGCTACTGGGGTGCTTACAGAGACTCACTCCCAGTTAGTACTTTTTGACAGGACAAAGAATTATAAAAAACTTTACAGCTAAATAAGCAAAACTTGCATATCCCCGCTATAAACATTAGACATTGTAAAATGTGTTGCTGCCCCAGAAAGGATCTCTGACCCTGCTTGCCACCCTGTGATTTTTTTCTCTAGATCCGCCCCTGCTCGGTGTGTGTTGGCCTAATGCTGATGATATGGCAACAATGCGCCCGGAGCCGCCCGGAGCCGCCCGGAGCCGCCCGGAGCCGCCCGGAGCCGCCCGGAGCCGCCCGGAGCCGCCCGGAGCCGCCCGGAGCCGCCCGGAGCCGCCCGGACTGCCTACAACGCACAAGAAGATTTCTGACTCCAAACTCGGTGCAATGCGCCTCCTTTTAAACATGAAAGTCTTTGAAAATAAGCGTTCTTCTGATCCAGGAGCCATGGCTTGTGCTGACGTCAGAGAGGGTCCACCTTACTGTGCAGGAGCAGGTGCAGAGTCAGCGGCAGGAAAAAGCCTGCGCTCACAATGTCTCCAGGATATCAGACCCTGACGGCGGCAGAGCAGAGTCCAGGCTCTTCACCAGATGGAGGGGAAATGAAAACTCGTCTGGAAGAGCAGCGGCCCATGAAACCGCTGCAGAACAGGCTAAGGAGGCCAAGTAACAATTAACGTGTGTCAACGATCACACTCCATGATGGAACTCACCCGTAGCTACAGATGAGGCTCAGATGGTAAAAGGGTCGTCCTATAACCGCTGGTTCGAATCCTGGTTGTGTGGTTGGGTCAGGACACTTTACCCGCCTGGCCTGGCTGTGTATGGATAAGGTGTGAAAGAGTGAGTGTGTGGTTGGTGGTGGTCAGAGGGGCCAACGGCACAGAATGTGCAGCCTCGTCTCGTCTACCCCAGGGCAGCTGTGACTACAATTGGCCTTTTTCACGGTGACGTCACGCTACGCTACATTTCCCGTGAGGAGAACACTAGACGTTTGTTTCAAGACAAAAAAAACATGGAAACCCCAACCAGCTAAATGACAGTTACTGTGTTACTGTGTTATGGTTGAGGTGTACTTGAATGTCCCTGTAGGGAAATGTGACCAGAATCACCTGCTGAAGGATTAACCAATTCCCCATAGGCTTTAAGATACAATAAGCCTTTATTGATCTCACAATGGAGAAATTCATTTGTTACATCAGCTCTCAACAAACACTCACTGGAGCAAAGAGTCAAGAAATGTGCAATTAAGGAACAGGATCATCTGCAAACAAGTCAATGGGGGTATCTTATATACAACAATTAGAGAACTTTAAAGGAGAAAAAAGAATACATATATATACTGTATATATATATATATATATATATATATATATATAAATAATAATAATTTAAAAAGTCAGACAATACAGTTTACAGTGCTCAAATCCCCTAATTTATGATTTTTGGACTTTTCCAGACTTGTTCCACTCATAGATCGTGGTTGTGTAAATGTTCAAACAACAGAGTTTGCTCTTTTTGAATCAGATGTTGACCCGATGACCTCATACAGTCTACCTGTGTGTAATCTAATGTGTGATGGTCTCAGAGGTCTGTTCACTCACTGAGTGACATCATGATATTTGTAGCACACAGTGTATTCTGTTGTATTCTGATGTATTCTGTTGTATTCTGTTGTATTCTGTTGTATTCTGATGTATTCTGATGTATTCTGTTGTATTCTGTTATATATATATACGGCCTAATCACAAAACGCCAGTCATAGCCGTATCAAAAAATGTTCTGCTGCCTAGATTGATGTCTTTTTGTCTACCTGAGAATTGTGTTTACTGTTTGACAGTGAGGAATCTTTTACTTTTGTCCTGAAGAAATGATTTTATAAAGTGAATTTATCAGACTGTCTATTTATCGACCTGGAAGTCTGATATAGCCTCGGATGCCCTGGTGGAAGTGTGGCAGCCAATCTGTGCCAACAGCCACTCCCACCACTACCAATCTCTTACGCACGCCCCACATACCCTGCTGGGTGAAGAGGGCTGACCGGAGGTTCTGGAGCTGGGATCAAACCACCAACCTTTCAGTGTGTGTAGTTTTTATTTTCTTATTCTTTGTTTTACACTGTTAAATCACTCAATAAGACAACCAAGGAAAATAGTTCTTTATTTCAAATTGTTGTATTTTAAAAAGGGCAAAAATGACTGTAAATAAATGATCGCTCTTGGAAGTACATCTTGCAAAGATAAACAAATATATTACTTTCTTTAAAAAACATTCAGCCATTGGTGAACGCACAAATGTTCTTAAGGCACATATAACGGAGGGAGTGCAGGTGAGGCGCCTCAGTTGTCTTCATCATCATCATCATCAAACACATCGGCTACAGTCCTGGGAAGCATTCACATTAGCACGTACATTAGCTTGGGCATTGCACACATGATAGTATTTAACTACATGGACTTACTTGTAAATAGATCCTGTTACTTCATCCAGAAAGCCGCCTGTAACAAAGGAACATGTGAGCGTGTAATGAGCGGAAGATACAAAACACTTTCTAGAAACATTTCCCCCAAATATTCTTCACAAATCTGTCTGAATCTGTGTGAGTGAGCACTTCTCCACCCCCCTCACAGCTGTGGCAGATCAACAGGAATATTGCCTTAGGCTGTCTACAATAAAAGGACACTCTGAAGTGGTCAGTCTTCCACACAGCACCATGCCTCAGCTGTGGCAGGTTTTAGGGAGCGTGCTATAGGCATTTGAATGTTCATGTCTCTACCATAAGCCGTCTCCAAAGACCGGCCTCACAACCGCAGTGTGACCACACCTGACTAGGACCTCCACATCCAGCATGTTCACCTCTAAGATCGACGGAGGCTAGCTCCGGACAGCGGCTGCAACAATCGGTTTGCATAACCTAAGAACTTCTGCACAAACTGTTAGGACGTGTATCAGGGAAGCTCATCTGCCATCGTCATCATCCTCATGGACTCCACCTGCCTGCTGCTCGGCACCGTATCTGACCATATCTTTATGGTGTCCAGCTCGATGGAATAATGTTCTCTTCACAGCTTTAAGCTTCAAGGTTGACACACCTACATTTATAAACATAGAAGTCTCCTCTGGTGTGTAATGTTTTCTGCCACACACTGCTGAAAACATTTTCCCCAGTTGGAAAATGCACATGGACGCTCGCCCGACAAACCAACTGTTAGCACGTACCACTGAGACTCTTGCATAAAGCTAACATCAGTATGATGCTAACAAATGGTAATATAGCGCCAAAATCTGAATGCATTTATAGAAACACTCTCAGATTAACATTTATTAAAGTTTTCTTGTGATTAAAAAAAAAACGTATTTTTGTTATTTTAATTTACATTAAAATGTGAACAGGAAGTGGTCATTACCCTGCACTGGCCAACAGAAAACATTCTATGCACAGAGTGACCTCCATGACAGAAGGAGCTCCGAGTGCTAACCCCTCCCCTATCAACACCCGGCTGGGTTA